>NW_020447221.1:0-2503 GCF_003343035.1 Apteryx rowi
CGTCGGGGCAGCTCGTCTCGTCGTCGCACTTCACATTCCGGCCCCGCACCTGCACCCGCGCCAGCGCCGGCGTCTTCTCCTGCCAGGGCACGCGCACCCCCCCCTGCAGGCAGCTGCCCCCCTCGGGGTCGCACGTGGAGCCCTGGGGGCAGCAGTGCACGTGGTCGGGGCAGCACACGGCCTGGGGGGGCACAACAAAAAGCGACGTCAGCACAGACCACCTACACCCCCCGGCAGCCCCGTGGGTGCCAACCTGCCCGGTGGGTGCTTGCCCCCCTCCCCGTGCACCCCTGGGGTGCCACCTTGGGTCCTCTGCCCCCCTGGCACGTGGGACCTGCCTGGCCCCAGCCCATTCCTGGATCCTGCCCCATGGTGCCAACTCCACCTCGGCTCCATAGCACCCTGCCGGGGCTCCCCCCACCCTGCCTTGGCACCCGGGGTGCCCCCCGACCGCCCAGGGGCTCAGCTCCACCCAGGGCACCCTGCATCCCGTACCCCCTGCAGGCACCCACCCTGCTCCTCCACCCCATGGCTGGCGCCTGGCCAGGTGCAGGGACCTCCCTGCCACTGAACCATGCCCAGCACCCACCGGGCAGGATCCCCCCCCAAATCCCCCCCCAAACCTGCTCCAAGGGGCAGCACCCCCATGTGCCCGAGCTCAGCCGGCAGCACGTGCTCCCGTCGGGGCAGCTCGTCTCGTCGTCGCACTTCACGTCACGAGCTGGGGACAGACGGACGGGCAGAGCCGGCCCCCCAAATTCCACCCGCGCCCCCCAACTTCCTCGCGGGGAGGGGGCGCAGGGGCCGCCGTTTACCTGCGGTGGGGGTGGCGGGCAGGCGGGCGAGGGGCCGCGGCGGGCCGCGCGCCGACGCGCACTTGGAGCGCTCCAGGTCGCAGGCGGTGCCCTGCGGGCAGCAGTGCAGGCGGTCGCCGCAGCACACGGCCTGCGCGGGGGGACAAGGCGGTGTGTGTCCCCTCGGTGCCCGTCCCCTCAGGCGCCCCGGCAGGGAGCCAGCGCGCACCCCGAGGACGCAGGGTGCCCCGCGGGGCCGCGCTCACGTTTTGCAGCGGGCAGCAGCCGTACTGGGCCGAGGGCAGCTGGCAGCAGGTCGCGCCGTCCGGGCACGCGGACCGGCCGTCGGGGCACGTCACCTGGCCGAGCGGCGCTGGCGAGAGAGGGGACGCGGCGTCACCCAGCACCCCGCTGTCACCCCCCCCGGGTGGTGGTGGCAGCAGGCAGAGCGACACGAGCGGCTCCGGGGCCGGGTCCTACCTGGCGCTCCGGGTTGGGAGCGCGGCGTCCAGGCGGGAAACTTGGTGCCCAGCGGGAAGGCGCCGGCGGGCGTCAGGCAGCGGCCGTGGGCCAGGTCGCAGATGGTGGCGCGGGGGCAGCAGTGCACCTTGTCCGCGCAGCACGAGGCCTGCGGGCACGAGACCCGAGCAACTCGCTACAGCGGTAGCCTCCCGCTCGCTCTGAGCTCCCTTTCAGCCCATGCCAGAGCCCGATCCGGGAAATCCCCCCCCGCCATGCCGGCGCCGTACCTCGGGCATAGGGCAGCAGCCCCAGGCGCCGCTGGGCATCACGCAGCACGTGGAGTTGTCGGGGCACTCGGACTTGCCGTCGGGGCACTGGATGGCGCCGGGAGCTGCGGAGAGCGGGGCGATGAGGGCGCGAGGGGTGGGGGGCGCCCACCCACCGGTGCCTCGGGGGCGCGGGACCCCCGCCAAGCCCCCGCTACCTGGGCGGGCGAAGCAGGATTTGCCGTCGGCGCTGCAGCGGGACCCTCGGGGGCAGCAGCGGCGCCCGCCGGTGCAGGAAATGCCCTGCGGAGAGAGAGCGGCAGAGCCGTGCCGACGTGCCGGTGGGGAAACTGAGGCACGACCCCCCCCCCCACCCCCCGGCACCTACCCTTACCTCCGCCAGCGGGCAGCAGCCAAAGGAGCCGGAGGCGGTGAGCAGGCAGCTGTAGCCGGCGGGACACCGCGACCCATCCTGGCACGGGCTCCCAGCCGGATCGCTCACGCCGTTGGTGGGCAACACGGGCAGCGACTGCGGGGTGGCAGAAGCGGGTCACCCGCGGGGCGAGGGCACCCGTCGGCCCCGCCGCGCACGACACCAGCCCGAGCCGCTGCCCCAGCGCGCGAGGCCTCCGCAGAGACCTGGCAAAGTCGTCGCATGCGAGCTTGGTCGTGGGGGGGGATCCGGCGCCGCGAGCCGCACTCACCGGAACGCCGGGGCACGGCTGCCCGTCGGGGCATCGCAGCGAAGCCACGGCTCCGGCCAGAGCCAGCCACAGCGGCGCGAAGGTCCCCATGGCGGAGAGGGCGCCGGCGAGGAGTCGGAGGAGCCCTGCGACCTGGCCGCCCGTGCCTCAGTTTCCCCGTGGGCGCGAGACGGCGATTCCTGGCCCCTCTTTTCACCCGCGGGGCTCCGGGCAGGTAGCGCTGCCTCTCGCTTCCCCTTTCACCGGGGCCATGGGAAAGCCCCGGCGCCGGGCAGCC
>NW_020447221.1:3843-5040 GCF_003343035.1 Apteryx rowi
CTCCCCCGAGCCGCCCCTATGCCCAGCTGGAGCCCGCCGCCCCTGCTGCCCCTCCCAACATCGGTGCGCGGCGCTGTACCTCGCCCACCTACGCGTACCCGGTCGCGGTGCTCGGCGCTGCACCCGCCGCCCCACGCTCCGCACCGGCACCGCTGCAGGGGTCACGGCGACGGGCAGCCGCAAGCCCCGCCCCCGGCCCCCCATTGGCCCGCCGGCCCGGCCCGCCTCGCTCCCATTGGCCGCCACCGCACGGAGGGGCGGGGAGCGCGGGGCGGTGCGGCCCCCTCGCCCTTAGCCCGCACACCGCCCCCCCCCCGGTCACGTGACGCGCGGTCACATGACCACGCCCCCCCCCCCCCCGTCCCGTCCGCCCCTCCAAGGGCAGCGCGATGAGTTTGCCAGGCCTCAGGCCGGGCGGCGCAGGGAGGCGTCCCGCAGAGCGCAGAGGGTGCAGGGGCTACGCGAGGAGCCCCCTACCCCCCCCAACCGGGTCTGGGGTCAGGGCCGGGATTCTGCCAGGGTTGGGGCAGGTTAGCAGGGCCTGCACCCCGGCCACGGGGGTCCCCGGGGGGGGGGGCGGCCTCCGAACGGGCCGTGCCAGGTGCCTGGCGCCGGGACGACGGGACGCCGAGGGACGGCGACTTTTCCTGTCTTTCCCGGTCTGGCCGCCCCTCCGCCCTCGCCTTCCTGCCGGCCCGAGCGGCGAGGGAAGCGCCCGCCCTGCGAAAGCAGAAGTCGGGACCGCAGAGCAGCCGGGGCCAGCTGGGCCCCCCCCCCGCCCCCCGCCCTTCCCCAAACCCCCTCGCGAGGGGTAAACCGAGGCACGGCCGAGCCGGGCTCACCCCCCCCCCCCCAAAACTGAGGCTGCTGCGTGCCTGGGTTTACCCGGTGCCCCCGCACAGACGGGCACGCCGGGATCGGGGAGCGGTTTATTGCTGGGGGCGGCGCGGCGGGGAAGGGAAGGGAAGGGAAGGGGGGGACGAGGACGGGGACGCGGCGGCGGTGGCCTTCAGATGGCCGACTGCTCCTGCAGGAAGCTCTCGGCGCCCGGCAGCGCCCGCTCCGGCTCGGCGGCCAGCGCCGCCTCCCGCAGCACGGCCACGTGCTCCTCGGCCGCCGACAGGGACCGGTCGATCCAGTCCATGCCGCTGGTTTGGTGGCAGGCGCTGCGGGTCACCAGGACGAGGTGGCTCACGG
>NW_020447221.1:6915-9061 GCF_003343035.1 Apteryx rowi
TGGGGACAAGCCCGGTTGAGCGGGGGGGACGCGGGATCCCTTCGGACGGAGCCACCCGAGCCCGCGGCGCCGCTCACTTGGTGTCRTAGTGGTGCAGCAGGTCCTTGGGCCGGCAGTAGCGCTGCCGGCAAACCACGACCAGCGCCACGAAGGAGGCCAGGAAGATGGTGGCCAGCACGCCGATGGCCACGATGACGACCGTCTCCATCGCTCCGGCTCCTTCACGCGCGCGGCTCCATCCCGGCGCCCTCGGGAACGCGGTGTCTGCGAGGGGGGGGGAGAAGGCAGGGCATGGCGGCGGCGGCGGGGAAGGAGGACGGGGGAGCCGCGGTGGCGGCGGCGGTGGTGGTGGTGGCCGCCGAGCAAGCCGGGAAGCCATCTCACGAGGTCCGTGGGAGGCGTCACCTGCTCCAGCCCCACCGTGTCTTGCCCGGTTTCCGGCAGCTTTCCCAGCCTTCCGGAGGAGGGCGAGCGCGGATGACGGGGCTGCCGGGAACCCCCCCCCCCCCCCCCCCCACCTTGGTTCTTCTTCCAAATCTCTTGTGCAAAACCCGGCCGGTGCCCATAGGGGGCTGCGGGGACGCCCAGAGCCAAGCCTATATGGGGGCGCGGGGACGCCCAGAGCTCAGTCTATACAGGGCTGCGGGGATGCCGAGAGCCCAGCCTACACGGGGTTGTGGGGACACCCCCAACCCAGCCTATACGGGACTGCGGGGAAGGCCCACAGCCCTGCCTATACGGAGTGGTGGGGACGCCCTGAGCCCAGTCTATATGGGGCTGCGGGGATGCCAAGAGCCCAGCCTATATGGGGCTGCAGGGATGCCGCAAGCCTGGTCTATATGGGGTTGCAGGGACGCCCAGAGCCCAGTCTATAGGGGGTTGCGGGGATGCCCAGAGCCCGGTCTATATGGGGCTGTGGGTACACCCAGAGCCCAGTCTATAGGGGGCTGCGGGGATGCCCAGAGCCTGGTCCTATATGGGGTTCTGGAGACATCCAGACCCAGTCTATATGGGGTTGCAGGGATGCCCAGAGCCTGGTCTATAGGGGGCTGCGGGGATGCCGAGAGCCCAGTCTATATGGGGCTGTAGGTACACCCAGAGCCTGGTCTATAGGGGGCTGCAGGGATGCCCAGAGCCCGGCCTATATGGGACTGTGGGTACACCCAGAGCCCAGTCTATAGGGGGCTGTGGGGATGCCCAGAGCCTGGTCTATAAGGGGTTGCAGGGATGCCCAGAGCCCGGCCTATATGGGGCTGCAGGGATGCTGAGAGCCCGGTCTATATGGGGCTGTAGGTACACGCAGAGCCCGGCCTATATGGGGCTGCAGGGACACCCAGAGCCCAGTCCCTACCGGAACCGTAGAGACGCCCAGCCCCAGCCAGCCCCAGCCCCTATGGAGCTGCCGCCCCCCCGAGGCAGCCCCAGCCCCTATGGAGCTGCTGCCCCCCCCAGCGGGCGGCGGGGACCCCGCTCCCTCCGGCGACGCAGGACATCCAGCCCGGCCAGGGCCCGGGTGCCACCAACCCCGCGCCGCCGCTTCGGCCCCTCCGCGTCCCCGAGGTCCCGCGTGGGGCTGCCGGACCCCCACAACCCCCCGGCTCCATGGGACCGGCCAGCTGCGGGGGGGACACGGGACCCCCCCAGCCCTCCCTACCTGCGAGCCGCCAGCGCCACCGGCGACGGCGACGGTGCCACTTCCGCAGCCGCCAGCCGGGCCAGCGTCGCCGGCTCCTGACCTTTACGCCGCCGCTCTCGCTCCACCCTCGCCGGCTGCCGGCGGGACACGGGGGGGCCCCTGTCCCCTCCGTCCCCTCCGTCGGGGCTCCCGGATGGCTTCGCCCCCCCCTTGCTCGCCCCCAGCCCTTCGCCTCGTGCCGACGCTCTCCGGCGCGTCCCGCTGGCCTGCTTCCCCCCCTGGTTGTTTTTTTGGGAGGGGGGCAAGTTGGTGCATCCCGCTGGCCCGCTTCCCCCCCTTTTTTTTTTTGGGAGGGGGGGAAGTTTGCCAGACGGGGCGCCCCGTGGGGGGGGGCCAGCTCCCGCGGCAGGTTGGCCCCCACGGCGCTGGGGACGTGGCCGCGGTGTCACCGGCCCGCTCACCTCCTTCCCACCGCGGTTCCCACTGGGATTAGTGCCTAAATCCCTGCAC
>NW_020447221.1:10109-26180 GCF_003343035.1 Apteryx rowi
GCTGTGTCCCAAAGTGTCCCCACAGCACCTCAAAGTGTCCCCGCTGTGTCCCAAAGTGTCCCCACAGTGCCCCAAAGTGTCCCCGCTGTGGACCAAAGTGTCTTCATCGTGTCCCAAAGTGGCCCCGCTGTGTCTCAAAGTGTCTTAGTCRCATCCCAAATAGTCCCCTCATGTCCCAAAGTGTCCCTACCGCATCCCAAAGTGTCCTTTTTGCGGCCCAAAGTGGCCCAAAGTGCCCCTCAGTGTCCCAAAGTGTCTTTGCTGTGGCCCAAAGTATCCCTGCTGTGTCCCAAAGCGTCCTCATCGTGTCCCGAAATGTCCCCGCATGTCCCAAAGTGTCCCCACAGTGCCCCAAAGTGTCCCCGCTGTGTCCCAAAGTGTCCTTATCATGTCCCAAAGTGTCCCAGACTGTCCCGCTGTGTCCCCGCTGTGTCCCAAAGTGGCCCTGCTCTAGCCCAAAGTGTCACCACTGCATCGCAAAGTGTCCCTTTGTGTCCAAAGTGTCTTTGTCGTGTCCCAAATAGTCCCCTCATGTCCCAAAGCATCCTCTCATGTCCCAAAGTGTCCCTGCTGCATCCCAAAGTGTCCTTGTTGTGTCCCAAAGTGTCCCCACTGCTGTGACCCAAAGTGTTTTCGTTGTGTCTCAAGGAGTCCCCTCCTGTCCCAAAGCGTCCCCTTGTGTTCAAAAGTACCCCTYGTGTGTCACAGCACCTTCATTGTGTCCCAAAGTGTCCCATGGCCTCCCAAAGTGTCTCCTGGTGTCCCTGCTGTGTCCCAAAGCATCCCATGTCCCCAAATATTCCCCCCCCTGCATCCCCTCATGTCCCCGCTGTGTCCCAAAGCATCCCCTTGTGTCCCTGCTGAGTCCCAAAGTGTCCCTGTAGAGCATCCCCTCCTGTCCCAAAGTATGCCTGCTGCATCCTGGAGGGTCCCCATCATGTCCCAAAGTGTCCCCGCTGAGTCCCAAACCATGCCTGCTGTATGCTAAGCTGTCCCCCTCATGCCCCAGAGCATCGCCCCTGTGCCCAAACTGTCCCGTCACGTCCCAAGGTATCGTCATCATGTCCCAGAACGTCCCTGTCGTGTCCCAGCATATCCCCGTCGGGTGCCCAAGCATCCTTGTCCCGTCCCCTAGCATCTCCGTTACGTCCCAAGGCACCCCGTTGTGTCCCAAACCGTTTCTGCCGCTGTGTCCCCTACTGTCCCTTTTGTGCTCTGTGCTGTCCCCGTTGGGTCCCAACCCATCTCCATCGTGTCCCAAAACGCGCCCCGGGGGCAGCTGCGATCCAGCCCCCGGCGAGAGCCCGAATTTGATAGAAACAGCTTCGGGGACCCCGCGCGCCCCCGGCTTCGCCATCCGCGTCCTGGCCATCCGCAGGCTCCGGCAGATGGAAACGGCATTTCTGCCACGGGGTGGTGCAGCGCGGCCGGGCACCGCTGCAGGATCCGTGCCCTCCGAAGCGGTTCGGCACCCAGCACCCCTCCGCGGGGCTGAGCCCTCTTCCTCGTGCTCCCAGAGCATCCCGTGCTCCCAAAGCGTCCCCTGCTCCCAGCCCCTCCGCGGCTTTGCAGCCAGGATTAAAGTGATGCACAGCAGAGCTGCTCCGGCGGGGGGAGACGGAGGAGCAGGATGGTCCCAGCACGGCTCCGGCGCTGGACGTGCAAAAAAAGTCTCGTTTGCGCACCCAAATGTGCTCTTTATTCAGCAAAATTCACAGCGGGGTCCTGCTGGATGCTGGCTCCGGCCACGGGTGCAGCCTGGCATCCCCGGGCTCTCCGCCCTCCTCCGGCTGCCCCGGGCTTGGGGACCATCCCCTGCTGGACAGCGTGGCCCCTTTTTGCCCCCTACACCGGGCTGCCCACCTCTCTTGCCCCCCCCCCCAAGAGCCCCCAGAGGGATGTTTCCGACGTCGGACTGACCCGACGCGCCAGGGTTCCTTGTGCCCGTCCCGCCTGCTGGACCTGCCATTGGACGTAGCTGCTTGCACAGCGGCACAGTGCCACCAGCCACGCACGGGACACGGACCTGCAGCCCCCCCGGCAAAGCGTCACGCCAGAGGGGGACATGGGACAACGGTGATGCAAGAAGGGGAGGAAAATTAAAATGCTGCGGTGGGCAAGGAAATGAAAAACAGGGATCATGGAGGTTCGGAGCTGGGAGGAGCATCGCGGCAAGACGTGCTCCTCTCCATGGCCTTCAGCTGTGCCCAGAGGGGGCTCAGGGCTGCATCGGGGGGGTCCCGTCCTTGTGGGGGCTCGTCCCGGTGGGGGGAACGGCCTCGGGGGGCTGTGATCTGGGAGACCCTCCCCATCCCCACATGCCCCTGGGAGCTCAGCCTCCACGTCAGGAGCCACTCGCTCCCCTGGGGTTGATTCCCTGAGACCACCAGCCCCACCGGGGATGAGCAGAGGACAACGATGCCCGGTTCACGTGCCGCCGGCTCCGGCACCCGTCCCTCGAACCGCATCCTGGATTCGTGTGGCTCGGGCAGCCAACGGCACGGAGTCAGCCAGGCTGCCGTGCTCCGGCACTGCCCKTTTATTGAGCCGATGATTGCCACCACGGTCCATCGTCCAAGGACAGGCCAGCGTTACGCGATGCAACACCGAGAGTCCTTCCCTTGACGTTCTGCTCCTTCGTGTCCCTGCCGCTGYGCTTGCCCCTGCACGTCCCCGCGCTGCCGGGCTTAGCTGTCCAGGAAGATGTAGCTGTATTGGTTCAAGATGTACTCCACTATCTGGTTCTGGAAGACCATGTGCATGGCCATGTTGCCCTCCTCGCTCGCCGGTCGCAGCAGCGTGGGGCCAAACACGATGGCGACGCTCTGCACCGACATCCGGTTCTCCTCCTTGTACTCGATCACCCTGCGGGGAGAAGGACGGTGTCACGGTGCCATCAACACCCCTGCTGCCCTTGGTCTGCCACCAGACATGACCCCAGGCCATGAGCTGGTCCCGTATTGCTGCCAATTTGAYCCCGGGACCCTCTGCTCGCTCCCCTTTGCTGCCACCCTGCCCAGGGCTGGCTTGGCTCAYGGGGACCAGGGGGCTTACGGCTGCCACCCATGTTTTGGACCCCGCTATGGCTGGCTGGGCAGGAGCAGGGTCCCCGGGGTGCGCAACGGGTGTCACCTGCAGAGGTGCTGGAAGAGGACTTTCATGGTGTCGTGGTTGGCGGGCGGCAGGGAACACACCAGGTCGCGGACGCACCGGCCCCGCCGTGTCGGGTCCTGCATGTCTGCAAGGGAAGGACAAACAGGACGCGTTGGGGTGCTGCTTCTGTCCTGCAGAGCTGGGAGTCCCGTCTGGGGCCTGCCCGACCATGGAGAAGGGGACGGGGATGGAACGGGGCAGATCTCCACGGCATGGCTCCCGCAGCACTGCTGAGCCCAGCAGCACGGTGGGGAACCTCTCCTAGGTCCCAGGGGTGCTGTGAGGACCTGCTCATGTCCTGGGGTGTCTGTAATCTGGCCCTATCCCCAGCACCATGCTTGGCCAGGGTGACTTCGGGCATCACGACTGGTACCCACTGCTGTCCCCAATGGCCGCTGGGGATGTCCCTTTCCTCCAGCCTTGTCCAACATGGACCCTGGGGTGGTCTCAAAGAGGGAACCATCCCTGTGGAGCCACCCCACAGCTCCAAGCCTGCTTAGTCCAGGGGGGGAGTAGTTTGGGGGGTGAAAAGTGATGGGAAGGGGCAGAGGAGCATCGGCACCGAGGCTGGACCTGTCTCCTGGCCTTACTGATGGCAGCGATGAACTTGTCGAAGTAAGCGAAGGGGAAGAGCGGCTCCGGCAGCTCACGGAAGAACAGCTTCAGGGCCCCGGTGATGACGTGGATGTCCTCCCACCGCCCGTCGTCCAGGTCGAGGTTCTCATCTGCAGGGACGGGGCAGCACTTCAGGCAGGTCCCCATGCACGGTGTGGGACCCACACTGTTTGCAGGCTGTGCTGCCCGCCGGTGCAGCCCCGCAGAGCTGGATGGACGTCCCACCAGTCCTGATTGGTTATGTGAGCCCACGGGGATGACCGGGACACCTTGGGGCTCCCCCTGCCACCCTTGGCTCTCCTGCTGCTCCAGGGAGCTGCGTGGCTCCGTGCTCCCGCACGTAACAGGGTAAAACCAAGAGGAAAAGCAAGCCAAGCTCTGCCTGAGCAAGCTCCACGTCCACCTCCCAAATCCCCTCTTATTTGGGGAGATCGGCTTAGCAGCTCCCCACTGGGACCCAGCTCACTTTAACAAGACCAGGCCTGGACAAGCTGGGGATTGAAGGGATTTCCCAGAGCCCCGGGGATGGGAGAGGATCTCCCCACCCATGGGGCTCCCATCCTTTCCTCTCCGGCTGAGCACAAGCGACATTTCACCCCTCCAAGCTGGAGACCCTCATGCATGAGGCCCTCAGAGACCCTCAGCTTTACATTTGCATCTTATTTCCACTACGGGTTTTCCCAGCTGTGATTTTTCTGCCCCGGGAAGAGAAGCCCTGCAAGCTGCAAAGTGCCGCCAGCATCTTCAGGGCTTGACTCCCCATACGGAGATGAGAAGAACCGGTGGGAGATATTTGAGGGGGGTAGAAGAGAAACCGAGCCACCCCTGGCCCTACCGTGGTCCACTTTGTAACGCAGTTTCTGGATCGTCGCCAGGTTGCCGCTGACTCGGTACAGTCCGTCTATGTCCAAACCTGGCAGAGGGTGGAAGAAAAACACCCGGTTAGGTGCAGCCTGGTGCAGCGGTGGCTCCCCGGGCTCTGCCCGTCCCCGATCCCTGGGCTCCCGGGCGTGACGTTACCTCTCCTCTCCACCGTCTGGATGCACTGCTGGACAAAGCRGGGCACCGTGCTCCGCTCCCGCTCGCACAGCGCTTGCAAGGAGCAGCCGAACACCTGATCTGCAAAAAAACCACACGGAGGACGTTTGAGTGCCGACGACGGAGCCGAAAGGATGCCCGGAGGCAAGTCTTGATGGGGGAACCACGTTTCCAGCGGGAATATGCCCACGACGTGCCGGGCAGAGAGGCATCTCTGCAAGATGTGCTCGAAACGGCCGGCTCGGCCCCCGGCGCGTCCCACGAGCTCATCCGGGCACCTACCTTTGATGTAGCCCCGCTCCCGCAGCGACTGCAGCGTGGGCCGTCTCTGCAGGAACTTGCGCAGCTTGTTGCGCACTTTGCTGGAGTCGTTCTCGCTGCCGGTGCTGCCCGTTGCCTGCCCCGATGCTGGCGGAGACGGGGGAGAGGTGAGGATACCCCCAAACGGGACCGGGRAGGGGATCGGGGCTGGGAGCTGGCGTGGGGGCAGCAAGGAGGATGCCGGGAACGTCGCCGCTTGGCCCGGACGTGGGGTGGGCACGAGGCCTCTGTGCGTGGGGTCAATGCGGCACCTCTGCCGTCCCCTYGTCCTTGCAGGGGACGTGTCCTGCTCTGCTGGTGCCACCCACGTGTCCTTCTGTCCTGGCAGAGCTGCCACGTTGCGGCCCCGAAAGCTTTGCTCCCGGGATGGAGGAGCTGCTCACTCACCTGCAGCCCTCCTCTCCTCGCCGGCTACCAGTTTCTCCCTGGACCCAAATTCGGCCCCGTTTTCCACATCATCTTCCAGAGGGAAGTCTGCGCCCTAGGAAGRGGGCAGGGTGAGATGCCTGTCGGGAGTGCGGGAGGTCTCGGGGAAGGGGACGGCCACCACGCGGGCGCCTGCTCACCAGCCGCCCGATGCTGTCCACGATGGCCTTCTGCCACGTGACGATGATCTGCTCCGAGTCGTGCTGGATGAGGAACTCCGAGCCCTCCCGCGTCTTCAGCTACGAGAGCAGCAGGCGGCGGTCAGGGCAGGGGCACCGCGCTGCTCCGTCCCCCGGCTCCGCGGTCCCCACGGCCCCAGACATGAACCGGAGCTGGGCAGCTGGGTCACGCACGGACCCCGGCGGGTGGCCACCGTCCCGCCGCCCCCAGGAAACTCACCTCCAGGACGTTTTTCTTGCTGGATTTGTCCTTGCTGGCCCAGGCGACGGTGGCCCCTCGCAGCTCCACCGTGTGCTCCGGCGTGGTCAGGGTGGCAGGGTGTCTCTGCGGGGACCAAGGGGACGATGGCACCAGCGGAGCCCGGCCAGAGGGGATGGGGCCATGAGGAACGCGTTGGGATCGCCCGCATCCGAGGCTGGGGTAAAACACCCAGATGCCGGACCCGGAGCTGCTGGGACTGGCCAAGGATAGGACCCCGCTGGGCACGTGCCGAAGCGGGATGTCAGCAGCTGGGATGTCCATGGGGTTTGGGGGGTCGGGGCTGCTTGCCACCTCCCGCAGAGCAGCCCTCCGGCCCCRCAGGCGGGAGGCTGGGTTGATTTTTGGGGCCCAAAGGAAGGATGGCACAATAAAAAAATCAGCACAATAAAAAAAAAATACGGAAGCGAGCCCACGCGTTCGCCTCCTGACACCGGCACCTCCGTGGTGCCCGTTTCTATTTTCCTCCGCTCCAAATGCAGCCTTTAGGACAACCTGTCASGGGTCCGTCCCCTCCCGAGGCACCCAGATCTCCTCCCTGCAGCCGTACGGACCAGGAGGCTGCCGCGATGCGGCAGGAATCGCTCCCATCTCCCTGGCCCGTGCCGAGGGCATCGTGGCTGCCGGCTGGGATGGAGCCGTGCCCGATGGACACCGTCCCCTCGTGGGACAAGCCCCAGCCCTGGAGGAGCAGGGTGTTGACAGAGCCCCTGGGAATCTTGAGGTTTAGGATCTGGGCTGGTCACAGCGTCTTGCGGGAGTAACGTTAACGTCGGGAAAGGAGGGCTAAGCGAAACGCCGCCCCRTCTTTGCCGGTTGCCGGGTGGACGTCCGCGACGGAGACATACCCATGGGGTTTTAGCAGGAACTGGATGTCCAAAATGCTTGGCTTTCCCCATATCCCATCCCTCGGGGGCCAGGAAAGGGCATCAGCCCTTGCGATGCTTCCCCTCCATCCAGCCCCTTGTYCATCGGTATCGGAGCGGTTCGCTGGAAGGGGCTGGGGACCCGCGGGCAGATCCCCTCCCACCCGTGTCACGCACGCACATCCCACCGGAGGGGCGGCAGCGTCTCCCCCCCCGCCCCGAGGCTTTCAGGCCGGCCTCTTTCTCTTCCCGTTGCAGCCTTCGCCGCAGGGTGTTGCAAGACGGCGTCGGCGCCAGGGTGCCGGGCGCCCCAGGCAGCTTCTGCATTTGGGCCCCGCTCGCGGGGGCCGTTTGGGCTTTTGGGGGGGGGGAGCTGGGTTTCGCCGCGCTTCCCTCGCTGCTGAGCCACCGCCGCGCGTCGCGAGCGAGAGCCACGGCCCCAGCGTGGCGGCAGGGACCCGCGGGACGCTTACCAGGGCGCCGGCGGACGAGTGCTTGGAGTCCTTGAAGAAGGTCAGGATCCCCCCTTCCAGCACGGTCCAGGACGAGCTCCAGTTTTTCCTGCGGACGAGACGCGGGAGGGTCAGTTATGGGGACAGCCGGGGCGGCCCGTGTCCCTTCCGGCGCTCCGYGTCCCCTGCGTGCGTGCTTGGATGCTGTCACCCCAGGCGGAGAGCCGCGGCGGGGGAGCGGAGCGGGTTTCGGGCATTTCGGCTTCGCCCGGCACRCCGGGAGGCCGCTTACCGTAGCCGCTTCCCTCTGTCCACCGTTTTGGTCCGGTTGAGCACTCCGGCCTTCTCGAGGCTTTTGACCTGGAAGGTGAAACCCGGCGGGGGTTTAAATCCTTCGCTCGCCGGCTCGCGGCGGTGCCCCACTCACCCCTGCCATCCCCGGGGTGCCGAGGGCTCGGTGCGCCCCGCGGCGCGGCCGCTCACCTTCTCTTCCCGGTGGCCCGGTGCCGCCGGCAGCACGCCGCTGGGCCAGGCGCCGAAGAGCCCGCTGTCCTGGCTGGAGCCGCTGCTGGCCCGGTCGTGGTGGCCGGGCACTGGCGCCTGCGGAGGGAGCGYGATGGGTGACGCCGAAGGCACCGGCTCCATCCCGGGACGCGGCRGAGAGGGGCGGGAGGAGAGGCGAGCGTTCCCAAAAGGGCTGGGAGACGGCTCCAGCGGGCACCCAGCCCCCTGCATCACCTCCCCACGCTCCGTTTTGCCCCCCCGGTCCCCACGAGGGATGCTCGTCCCCCCCTGCCGTACCGTGTCCACGGCGTAGTGCTCGGAGCAGAAGATGGTTCCCTCGGCCTGGCTCGGCCCGTACCAGCCCGGCGGCGAGCCCAGCTCCCCGGAGCGCCGCTGGGGCAGGTACGGCGAGGCGGCGGGCTCGTAGGAGCCCACGGGCGAGTAGTCCTCCTCGGGATAACCCTCCAGCTCATCGGGAGACAGGTCGGGATARTCCGTCTCCGGAGTGGGCGGCTGCGAAGGGGAGCCAGCTGAAGGCGATGCCCGCGACGTCCCCCGGCCGGGCATCCCGACGCGCGGCCCCCGGCCGGGCCGATCCCCCCCTTGCCGCTTCCCGGCGCCGGCCCGGCGCCCCGGCGTGCCCGCACGGTGCTCACCCGCTGCTCCGCGGCACGGTACTGCGCAACCCCCGGGTACATGCCCTGGGAGCTGCCTTCGTCTCCCGTATAGGGGGGGTCCCACGACGTCTCACCTGTTACCGAATTATAGAAAAAAGCCTGTCCGCTGGCTTCATCCACGTACTGGCCCCACTCGGCTGACTCAGGGCTGTGGGCGAGCGAGGAGGCGGGAGAGGCGGCCGGACTCACTCCGTCTTCCGCCTGCTCAAAGGGACAATCCCACGTGGTCTCGCCGGTGAGCGGGTTGTAATAAAACAAGTGTCCACTGTCCGGATCCGTGTGGGTTTCCCAGTCGGCCGCGGAGCCGCGAGGCTCCGTCGGGCCACGTCGCGGGGCCGAGCCGGCGGCCGCCGCCGCTGCCGCTGCCGCTTCCTCCCGCAGCTCCTGGACGTTGAGGTAGACGGGGGCGGGCGGCTCCTCGGGCTCCTTGCGCGCCTGCGGAGGGACGGGATGGGGGGATGCGTCACGGGCGGTTCCGGCGGCGATTCGGGGTGCTGCTGAAATGCCGGCGAGCCGGATCATCCGCCTCGGAGCCCAGCACGGGGGGGGGGTTCATTCATCCCGCACCGCAGCACGCGGGGAGCTTCCCGCTGCTCGGAGCGAGGCGCTTTCCCGCGGGGTTCGAGCCCCCCCGGCTCTCCAGCATGGATGTTAAAGGACGTCTGCACRGTCTCCTTGGAAAAGGGAGACCRGCCGGAGCAYGGCGGCACAGTTTGGACCCGGGGCKCCGTGGCCCCGGCGCCTGCACCCGCAGCAGCAGCCCATCCAAGCTCCCCGCTCGCTCTCCGGCAAGCCGGCCCCGTGCAGCGCCGAGGCCAACGGCTTCTTCACCACATCCCAAAATAGTTGCCTATTTCTGGCCGGCTCTGAAATCCCCCGGCTTCGCCGCCTCGCTCCCCGGCAGCCCGAACGGGTGGCCGGCGAGGGCTGCTCGGGTGCCGGGGACGCCCACGCCGGGGTGCCCGGGGTCCCCTGCTCTCCGGCAGCCCCGGCTTTCGCCCCTGCCCYGGTTTTGCTGCGTCGCTTGGTGTTTTAGCTCCTCTTGCAGCCTTCAAAACCCGCCCAGACGAGCGCTCCCGAGTGCACGGCTCTGCCACCCCCTTGCCCGCCCGGCTGCCGACGTCCCCGTTGGGACGCGTGGGTCTGACCCCCCCCGGGTAGCGCCTCCGCGAGCTGGAAAAACTCAGGAAAAGCATCGGCGTCAGGCTTCGGACCCRGGGGGAGATCAACTTTCTGCCTCGCTTCCTTGCAGAGCTTCTCCCTGCCGCCGGGCTTGTCCCGGCTGAGGCCCCGGGTACCAGCAYGGGGCGGTAGCGTTCCCAGGGCCCTAAACTGCTCCGAGCAGGAAGGTCACCAAAGCCGCGCTTCCGTGGTGCCTGTTACCCTTTGATCACCCCTGCTTTTACTGCCTTCCCGGAAYGGGAACAAAGTTTCCCTGGTCCTGCCCATCTCCCCGCGTCCCCAGCGGCGCCGGCCGTGACGCCCCAGGACCCTCTGCCGCGGCGCCCACGGGCACCCGCAGGGCGCAGGGMACCGGGGCGAGAGGCCGCCCTTGTCCTGCAGACACGGGACGCGAGGGGCAGCGATGGGGGGGACCTTCGCGGTGGCACCCGGTCCGGGATATGGGACCCGGCTCTGCCACCCGGGTCCCGGTGCCTTTACTGCGAATGCAGCTCCCCCCCCTTCCTTGCACCAGTTGCATCTTTAACYGTTTCCCTTTTCCCGCGGGAAACCGCAAGCCAGAACGCGCTCCCTTCTTGTTGAGCCGCTCGGGGACGAGCGTTTCTGGGCCYGGGGGTGCTGCCAGCGGCCCCCGGGAACAACCTGCCCTTGGCTTCCTCCAGAGCACCCGGAGAAAAATCAGGGAAGGAACCCCGGCGTCTCCCCGCACCCCGCTGCGCCGCCGCAGCCCATCTCCGGGGCGGCCCCCGAGACGCTCCCCAAACCCGCCGCCTCCCTACCTTGCCCAAATTAAGCAGCCGGGAGACCCTGCTCTTGGAGCGGTGCAGCACGCCGGCCGCCCGGTCCCCCATCTCGGCGGGCGCGGGGCAGCGGCGAGGCTCCGGCGCCAGGCGCCGCGCGGCTGACGGCAGGACGCGCCGGCGAGGCAGAAAGGAGAACCTGCCCCGATATGGGCCGGAGCGCGGCGCGCGCTTCCTGTTGGGGTTTTGGGGGCGGAAGAGTTGCCTGGAGACTCGAGTTTTGAGCGATGCTCGTTCGGTCGCTTGTTGACGGTTTTACACCGTCTTGCCACCCCGCCGGCTGCCGTCAGGGCTGCAAAATCCCGACGGTGGCGGTGACGGCACAGGGATCGCTCCGGGGAGCAGCAAATACCCCAGGGAGATGCTGGGCTTGGGGGGGACACCCAGGACGCTTCCAAAAAGGAAGGTTTTTCCATCCAGGATAGCCTGGAGATGCACGGCCACGTTGCTCCTTGCAGGACCGCGGGAAAGCCCGCGGCGGGGAACCGATGTCCGGTGGAGGACCGGCCGGTGTGACAACCGGTGCCACGGCTCTCCCGCTGCCCCCGGGGCGATTTCAAGCTCCTGCCGGCTGGTTCCTGCGAGCAGTGAGGAGACCCGGGCGAGAACAGGAAAAGCCTCYCCGGTCTCAAGGAGATGGGCTAAGGCCGGCCCAGCGCCTGGGCTAAGAGCCCCAGGGATTCGCACGGGCGTTAAATCCTCCTTTAAAGAGAATCCCCATCCCTCGAGGGCCGCAGAGCCGGCGAAAGCCTCCTGCAGGGCGACGAACGCCGGCGAGCGAGCAGAAGCCGGGATTTGCTGAAGCCTCGAGACGGCGCAACGCGTCCCCGGGTCGCCAAAGCCTCCGGCTGGGGCCGATCGCTCCGGGCGCCTGCGGAATTCAGCAGCGCCGGCTCGGGAGCAGGCAGCGCGGCCGAAGCATCCTCGCCGCGGTGCYGCCGCGGGGAAGGAGGCGCCCCGGCAGAGGAGATAGGTTTGGGGTTTCGCCCTCCTGTGTCCACGGGCGAGGAAAGCCGGGTGACATGGAGCGGATTTGGGGCCGTGGGAGCGCAGGGTGTGCTTCGCCGGCAAACGGAAGCGGAGATTTCTTATTGCCCCGCGGGCCTGACACGCGGTGCCGGCGCTGCACCCGGAGCCCCAGCTGGTATCGATGGGCTTCGGCTGAGCAAAGAGCACCGGGAAGGYGGCGGGAGCGGCCAGGAAGCCCCGGCAGTGCCGGGAAAGGGTGAACGAACCTCCCGGCACGAGCTCTGGCTTTGCCGTCACACGGGGCGGCGAGCCCCTTCCCAACCCTGCGGCTTCCCAGAGCGGAGCAGGGCGCCAGCCCTCCCCATCCCGCTCCAACCGAGGCGGCTCGCAAAACACATCCCTGCACTGCTCCTGGCGGGAATGGCATGGAAAAGCCTCCTCCAGAGGTGGAAGCAGCCCGGGGGGAACCCACAGCTCCTCCATGCACGTTTTTTCCACCCTCAACGGCTCCAATTCCTCCCTGCCGGCTGTTCCCGTACTGCGGCCGGGGTGGCAGCTCGGCTCGCGGGCGAGACTGGCCTTGATGGCACCATAAAGTAATAAACGGGGTATAAAATTGTCCCCCGCGGTGGGAGGTGTGACGGAGCCCCCCCTTCCTCTGCCGACCCCAAGTGTCACAGCACCCGAGTCACCGAGAAAGCAGGGACAGGGTGATGTCCCCCACCCCGGTCTCCCTGAGGGGCTTCCTGAAGAGCCAGGGGGGCTCCGGTGCCCGGTGACACCTCGGCCCCTCCGTTTTCCAGGAATGATCCAGGTCGGATCCCCCCCGCCCGGCACACGCCTGCCTGGCGGTGGTGGCCGTAAAGAGGCTCCTCCCGAGAGCCCGGGAGAAGCTGCCGCTTCCATCTCCGAGCCCCGACCGCCCTGAAACGGCGACCGGACACGGGGCCGCGCGCCGAGGCGGGTGCAGGATTCTCGGGAGCATGAACCTCCCGGGCCCGGCGTGCACGGAGCAGGTGCCCGGGCTTTTCCGATGGCATCTTGCTGCGTTTCCTATCTGCCTGCTTTTTTTTTTGGGGGGGGGGGGGAGCTGCATTTTTTTGCTCTCGTGCTGAGGCCGTAGCCAGAAGCGAAGCTCGAAACGGGAAGAGCGAGCCGGCCCCGGGTGCCGCGAAGCTGTTCCCACGCTTCCTCGTGCCGAGATCTCCCCCAAGCCGTTCGATTTCAAGGCTATAAAATGGCTGTGCRACCTGCTCCGTCCCAGCGCAGGGATCGCCCATCCCGGGGGATTGAGGGGGACACGACACCCCTGGGGGGGGGGGGACGCGGTCCCGCGCCACGGTCCCATGGGCTTGGCCGAGGAGAGGGGACGCGGGGACACCCACTCCCCGTTCCACCCGTGGGTGCAGCCAGGAGCGGGCAGCAACACCCACGTCCTCTCCACCCCGGGGCGGCCCGGGAGCCGCCACCGCGGCCGGGAAAAGCCCGGCGCTACTTACTGCCGTGGGGCTAGCGGCGGCCTCGGGGTGCCGGGGCCTCCGGATGGCCCACCYGTCTCACCGGGGATGCACCCAGCTCCCGCCCTCCGGCGCTGGGTGCCGGGAGTCCCGGGCAGGTGAGCCACCCGCCCCGCTCCCGAGGGGAGGAGTTGGTGCGACTCGCTTTTAACCCCTTTCTGCCTTCGCCGCTGCCCAAAAACGCCCTGCTTCGTGCCGCAGCCGGTGTGGGGGCACCGTGGGGTGCACCCAGGCCCCCTCGGCTGGGGGGATTCGCCCGGCGGAGCCGAGYGCCCGGGATGCGACGGATATTCAAGCTTGGTCTGGCTTCCGTGCGGCAGCTGATCCTTTCCGGGGCCATTTTTCAAGGGGAGCATCTCCATCCGCGGGAGCCGCCCCGGCTCCGCTTGCTTGGAAATGGGCGCTCTGCCTCCCCTCCGCTCCGRGAAATGYCRTCCGGGCTCGGCAGCTTTGCAGCTYGTGGATGAACCGGCTGCTCTGGCGAGGACGCGGGGCCCGGGCGCAGGGCRATCGGCGCCGTCCTTGCCGGCGCCGGCCCGCACGAGGTTATCGCTCGCCGCGGTATCGCTTCCAGTGAACCAGCCGCCCATATCGGCATTTCCCAGCGCGGCCGGTGCAAAAACCAGCTTCCCGGTGTGCAAAACTCCTCCGGTTCGAGCCACGAAGGATGGGATGCACAGGCGGCTTTGCAAAGTGCTCTCCGCTGCTCCGGCTGCTGAAAGCCCGGGCAAACCCGCGTCCCGCATCGCCGAGGTTAAAAACAAAAAAGCCGCGTGCGCACCGCGGCCGCGCCGCACCGCCGCGTCCAGGAGCGCTGGTTTTCCGCGCCAGCCCCAGCTCCTGGAATCATGTTATTTTGGTGGCGCTGCTTAACCGCCACTGGCTATGGAGCAAACCCACGGACGCGGCGTCCAGCTCTGCCAACGTYGCCTCGCTCCCGGAGCAGCTGGGAAAAGCCTTGCCCCAGGCCTGCCCAGGGACCGCTCGCGTCTTTTCCTCTTTTTTTTAAGAAAAAATGAGAATTGAAAGTGTTTGCAAACGGCCGCTGGGCGAGGAGCATTCACCCTCGGGGAGGCCGCCTGAGGTTGGGGAAACTGAGGCACGGCCTCGGCGGGAGGCGCTCGGGGTCACTGCCCGGTGGCGGGGGGGATTTCGCCCCTGCTGCTGGCGTAACCGCGTGCAAACCGACACCTCACCGTCCCGGCCAGGCCGGGGGGTTCGGTGCGGAGAAGGCGGCAGGCATTTCCTGAAGATCAGGTTTGCCCCGTGGGGCCAGCTCGGCGGGAAGGCGGGAGAAGCCCCGGCGGCACCAGCGGTGCCCGGGGAGCCCGGGGTGCGCGGCGGGTRTTTAGCAGCCCGCCGGCGGACACGGCCCCGGAGCGGAACAGCGGCGGAACAACCGAAGGACCCCRGCGTCCTGCCTGCCTTGGCCACGCTGCGGCCACCGAAGGCGGGAGGGACGGGCGACGTTACCGTACCTGAGCCACCCGGCCGGACCCCCGCCGCCTCCTCGCTGTCTCCGCGTCCTTGCCGGTGGCGTGGAGGGTTTYGGAGCGGCTCTTGCCGAACGGTGGCGAGTGGCCCGGGGGGTCCATGCTGGCATGGCCACGTGCCGCCCGGGGCTCTGGCGTTGCCCGCGCCGGCTCATCCGGGGACTGTGTGGGCCACCCGGGCTCGGCGGGGTGGCAGCTCAGTGCTGGGGGGCCGCCAGGCCGCGGGGGGGCCCGGGCCGCCCCGAAGGAGCTCAGCGCCGGCGGCGAGTCTCTCCCGGGCGCCGTGCCGGGGGGCAGAGCGTCCTCGGCGGCGCGGAGGAACCGGTACTCGTAGGCCGGCGGCGGGGCGGCGGGCGGCTCGTAGAGGGGCGCCGGCGCGGCCATGGGGGGCAGCTCCTTGACGTACTGGGCCGGGATGTAGAAGGGCCGGGCGTCCCCGCTCCTCTTGACGTGCCACCAGTGGTCGTTGGTGCGCTTCAGCAGCACGTAGCGCTCGTTGGGCTTGATGGAGACCAGCGTGCCGTCCTTGGCCCGGTACTCGAAGCCGTACTCCACCAGCACGTACGCGGCCTCCGGCGGCCCCGCCGGCTCCATGGCGGCCCCCTCCGCCTGGAAGACACGGCGCGGGGAAGGGGGCTGCTCAATCCCATCTGCCTCGTCCTGCCGGACTCCCCCAGAGATAGTGGCCGACGCGGAGGCGCCCCCGGCTCTGAGCTGAGGGGGGAAACTGAGGCAGGGAGGTGGTGCCCCCCCCCCCGCCGCCCCAGCAGCCTCCCCTGGCAGCAGTGTGGGAGCGGCGGCTCCGAGCTGGGGGGAGCCGGCAGGATCTGGGGCGGCTTCGCGAAGGCCCCGCTCGCGGGCCGTGCCGCAGCCGCGCCGGAAACCGTCGGCAGAGCGGAGCCGGGCGGCGGTTTCGCAGCTCGGCCTCCGGCAGGGCGCGGGGGGCTCGGCGGGGACGCGGATGTGGGGCCACGGTGCCGCTGCCGGGGGCGGGGGGGCCTCAGCAGCCTCCTGAGCCCGGCGCGGCCCCCCCCGAGCTCGGCCGATGGCCCCGCGATGGCGGGGGCTCGGGGCGAGCGGGAGGCGCCGGCCCGAGGCTGCCTTCGCCCTCGGCGCTGGGGACGGGGGGGCCGCGACGTCCTGCCGGGTGACCAGCCGTCACCCCCCGCCTCGGCACAAGAAGGATCCGGCCCTGGGGGCGCACGCAGGGCCCGGCGACGCCGTCCGGCCAGATCCCCCCCCCCTCACCAAAGCCGCTCGCCCACCCTGCGCCCATTCCACCCAAAATGGCCTTGCCGGAGCCCCCCAACACGGTGCCGGCACCGCGGCGGCCCGCCGGCACCCCCGGCCATGAAGGCGCCCCAGCTCCGCAGGGAGCCGCCGAGCGGACRGACCGGCAGCCGCCCCACAGCCTCCGCACCCACCGGCGTCGCGCACCCCCCCACCCCGGCGCGGCGCTTACCTCCAGCCCCCCGTGCGGCGGGGAGCCGGCGAGGCGGCCCGGGCGCGCGGCCTCGGAGCAGCCGCCGCCGCCTGCCTGTGCCTGCGCGCCGGGCTGGCGGTGCCGGTCTCGACTTGCCTGTCGGGCTGCTGCCGCTGCCGCCGGTTTCCTGTCGAGCG
>NW_020447221.1:26265-53696 GCF_003343035.1 Apteryx rowi
GCCTCAAAACGGCGGCGCCCGGCCGCCCGCTTCCTGCCGCCCCGGCGGCCGCTCGGCCTCGGCGGGTGCTGGCAGCGGCAACGGCAGGGCGCCCGGCATCGCCGCCCACGGCTCGCGCRACTGAAGGGCTCGGCGGGGCGGCCGGGCCCGGCGGCCCGTCCTATTTCCTCTCCGGGAGGCCGGTGGAGGCCCCAGGAAGGAACCAGAGCGAGGGAAGGGGCTGCTTCGGAGGAGGAAGTCGCTTCCCGCGTCCGGCCGTGGCTCGGGGTGGGGGACGCGGGAGGGAAGCCCAAGCCCAAGCGGGTCCGTGGCGGCCACCGGCCGAGGGAGAGCAGCTACGGCCCAGTGGGGCGTTCGGCCACAGGCAGGTTCCCCGTCCTGGGGGGCCATGGCGACGTGGGGGCATGGCCACGTCCCCCTCGATCCCGGGGGGGTTTCTCTTTCGGGCCGCAGTGGGAGGAAACGATTCCTTGGAGAGGTTCCTGCCGCAGGAAGGGCCGGGCCTGGAGGCAGGACCCGAATCCAGCGCCRCAGGCCAGCCGCCGGCCTCTGGGCTCGGGATGGCCTTGGCGTCCTCGGAGAGGAGCCACGGGGCTCCTGGCAGCTTCCCGCGCTGCTGGGGCCGGGTGACATGAACCCCATCCCGCTCTGTCACCAGCCCCGTGGAGACCACCCCAGACACGGGGAAGGTGTCCCCCATGCTCAGGCTTGCTAAGAGAGACGGGGGCAAGCTGGAGTTTAAGGTCTGGTTGCCCAATTCGTGGACAGCCGGTGGAGACAGCAGAAGCGAGAGCGGACAACCTGCGCCTTCAGCCGCACTCAAGGGAGCCCGGGAAAACCGGGGAGCCCTTGATGCCAACGCAGCCTCTCCAAAATGARGACGGGGAGGATAGAGGAGAGGTGACACTGATCTGTGCCAGCAGACCTCATCCCTCCATCCTTTCTGCTGAGACAAGAGGCCTGACCTTGGCTTTAGGCCTGGAAACCTCTCRTGTCGCCTGCCGTGGAGAAGCAAACCCACAAGACAGCTGTGCTCGTTGTTAAATAAACTTTAATCATTTTTGTACCGGGGTGAAAGGAAAATAAAATTTGTATCTGGCCTCACAATTGGCCAAGGGTTAAAATCAGCAGCCAGGGAGGAGCAGACYGGCTCATTTCTTTCCTCTCTTCATGAAGACCACGCTGTCCTGGTGGATTCTCAAAGCGAAAGAGGCCGAGGCAGGCGGGCGGGATGCTCTCCTCCCCCGGCGACCGCTGCGGCCTCCCTGGCTCACGGCTCACACCGCCCACTCAGCGCGGGGCCTGGAAGCCGCCGTTCAAAGCGGCCCCCGGCGTTCACATCGCTAAAGGCACAAAGTTTCATTTCGGCGCCCCTTCCCAAACCCCGGGCTGCTGGATCCGTGGTGCGGCCGTGGTTGGTTTTCCCCAAGCGGGCAAGCGAGTTTTGTGCAAAATCCCACATAAAAAAATACTGGTTTTCAGTACTGAATATCCTAAAAAACTAGAGCTTTAATCAATGTCAGTTATCCAACACCCTTGATTTGCTATCTTGCATATTTACACCCTGGAAACCTACTGCGTTTCCATTGCGAGGCGAAGCGCCTTTGAGATGAGGCCAAAGAGAACGGAGGTTGTCACCAGGGAGGAGAATTGGACCAGCCCAGAGCAGCACCAGGTTTGTGTGAGTAGGGGGAATGTTACTTTGCGAGTCGCTGGTCTTTCTCCTCCTGGTTGGACCTTTCCAGCCCTCCTTGCTCAGCCTCAGGAGGGGAGATATCCCTCTCCGTGCAGCAGGAGCACCCATGCCTTCGCGCATCACCCAGCACTGACCACTCCTGTCCTCCAGCCCTGGGAAACGGCCGCGCAGGAGCCGTTCCYGGGAGGTGGGAATCTACTTTCTACACCTGCAAGGCCTGTGGCACGCAACCCCGTTTCTCCTTGCGCTATTCCAGCTTGCGGAGAAGCAAAGTGCAGTGTTCAGGTCGCTCCCTGGACACTATAGATTTGGCTCCACGCCGACGTCCGCCTCCAGTTTTTGCTGGTACCTCTGCCGGCGCTCGCAGCGGGGGCAGGACTTCACGCTGGCCTGGCAGTCGCGGTGGAAGACGGTTTTGCATTGGCTGCACCTACAAGAAACAAGGCAAAACCCCACCCTGTTGGCAACATCAGAGCAAAGACCAAACTACTCCTACCAAACCAGACCTAGGGATACTTCCTTGTCTCTATTTCCTCCAAGCCCCCRTTGAGAAAAGAGCGCTGCCAACACCTAGATGGGTCACAGCAAGAGTCAGCCACTAGTTACGTATGAAACAAATAGATAAACGTTTCTAGCAAGCGGCAGTACAAAATCAGCCAAAGGATCTACCTCCAGCAAGCACAGAATAAAAGCAGCAGCAAGCCAGTAAAGAACAACCCGCCCCGCCGACGGCTGGTTGCAGTCAGCTGCCACCACGATGTCGGCTTTTTGCAGATGAAAGAGCGAGATATTAAGCAAGCAGCGAGCTTTGCACCTTGCTTTCAGCGCGGGGGAGGCGGGGAGCGAAGGCTTTCAAGCAGCACGAGATCGAGTGAGAAGGTTTCGGGCTGAGTCATGAAAGCCGGAGAGGGTGCAGGGCAATTTTAAAGCTGCCGAGAGCGCCCAGCTTTCCGGGCGCAGCGGCACCGGCGAGGACGGGCTGCAGCCGGGCAAGCCGAACGGGTAAGAGCGCAGACGCTCCCCTCCGCTCGCCGGCGCTGGGGCGCAGCCAGGGCACCCCCGTCCCCACCGTGGGACCCGACCGCCTCTGTGTCGCGCGCGGCAGGAAGCGCTGCCAGACAGCTAGYGACATTGTTCGGGGACATCGGAGACGCAGGAAACGGCTGCGTTTGCCCTGGGGATGGGCAGAGGAGGAAGGGGCGGCCAGGGAAAGTTTTGCCGTTGTGCGCCGATCCGGGGGAGCTGGGCGAGCCAGCCCGGCAGCGGGGAGGCCTCGCGAGCGCTCCCGTGGGACCTTCCCGTCTGACTCAGGGCTGCAACGCAGCAGGAATGTAAACAGCCGCAAATTATACCTTGCGCTGGGCCGCCTCGGCGGAGACACCCATCTTTGCGAGGGGCGTTCACTAGTTATCTCGAGTAAACAGAAGAGAAGGCAGCGCTACCAACGCTGAGCTTTACTCCTCCTCTTCCCAGCTGCGAGCCCCCACCTATTTCACCTTGCAAGAAGCAGCAAAATGCTGCCGGGCCACATGCCAGAGGGTTAGCTAAATTTATAAATGCCCCRAACTGTGAAGTGCGAACATCTTGTGTGCACGTGTCCCGTCTAATGTTGTCAAGCCGGTGCTGAATTTGAGGCAAAAGGCATGAGACTTCAGCTCCGTTTTCCAAAGAAACAGCAGTCCGCCTGGGTGCTCAGGGGAGAGGGTAAACGTGGAGGAAGTGAAGAAAAGCCGAGCGAGGCAACCAGGCGAGAGACGACCGAAATACAACAGTGCTATTCCAGCCTGAAAGATCCTGGGACAAATCCTGCTCCTGGCAGGCGGGTGCAAAGCTGCCGTTAAGCAGCATATGGGAACTGCCRCATGTAAAGATATGGATGGACAAGGAGCTGCTGCCCGGCACTGTTCGTTTTCCCAGCAGAACGTTTTTCACGCAGCTTCTCCGAATTACCGGTGCCGGCTCAGCTCCTCTCAGCTGCTGYGGAGCGGGAGAGACGGGTGCAATTGCAGCCCCTCCGCCGCCACCATGAGTTTTGTCTTCAGTGAAATTGAGGTTTCGCCCTGTGCGTTTCTGAACAAGCTGCTGCCAAAAGGAAGCGACTCCTGCCTCCACCTGCGGCGCAGTGATCGCAGGAAGCGGCCGCCGCTGATGTGAAGATGAAAACGTCACTCGCCCGGCTGGGTTATTGTTAGGAGGCGTTTCAGACGCATCCTCCACTGACTTATAGCGCGACCCAAGCAGCTGGCTGCCACACACGCGGCGGAGGGGCAGGAAGCTGGGTTGAGTCTGGCGACGATGTATTCGAGATGCTTTCCTGCTACGAAACCCAGCTCAGCCTCCTCCACGAGAAAAGAGGTCAGCTACAAAGGCCCGGCTAACAGGACATGAGACCTCCACCCTGCTGCCAGCAAAGCTCAACCTCGCACGCCTGCRTGGAGCAACTCGCTCTTCCCAGGGCCCGTGGGCTCTTCTTCTGGGGAAAACCGCTCCCCCGGGGATGTTGTCATCTATAGCAGGAACGATGCTGTCCCTGCAGCAAGCAGTGATAATGAGCAATCCTGTTCAGCCGCCCGGGGAAATATTTGCAACCGCAAAATGCATGAGGCACCCCATTACCCCAGTCCTGCAGACATTTTCTGGAGCCTTTGGATATCACTGCTTGGTTTTAGGAACTGCCAGGTCAAAGCAAAACCATGCAGACTATCAGCCAGTCAAGTGTCTAAGGCAGGAAAAGGCTTATAACCAATTCTGAATGGACCATCACTGAATAACCTGAAAGCCATGAATCTCTCTCCACCTACAGTGGCTATGCCTTGGACCAAGCAGGAAGGATTCGATACCTATTTCTTTAGAAAACACAAATCCGTATCTGCAGGAATAAACACACCCGTTCTGACAGATATATCCCAGTTCCAAATCTGCTCAGCTGCTGAACCTCGTGCTATCCAGCAGCAGCGAGCTCCGCAGGTAGAAAAAGACAGATGAAAGCACATTATTCCCCTTCAGATTTGTATAGGTCCCTGCCCAGCTCCTTTAGTGGTCTCCTCTGTGGCCGGCCTCTCTCCTCTCCGGCAGGGAATGGTCCCAGTCTCTCCCCAGCACCTCCCAGCATGTGCTCATCCTTGCTTCTCCTCCCAGCCCCCTCGCGCCCCGGGACCCAGAGCACGGCGAGCCTTTTGCGGGCCGACAGCAAGACGCTGTGTAAATCTACGCAATACAGACACTGCTATTCAATCTACAAAGCCTCCCTGCCCTCCTCAGTTCAACCAACCACTTGGTCATATCTCAGCTTTGCTAGGCTTGCCCCTCCTCTCGCCCGGTACATGCCTTTTTTTGGTTCAGAGAAGCTCTGAGTCACTGAAGGCACCTGATTATTGTGAGAATGTGGTCAGGCCTTGGCCTCAAAGCTTTCAGAGAAGAGGAAATGTCAGTGGATGCACAAACAGCCCTATTCCCAGTGGCCAGTGAGGACAGGCCACCCCGTGGGCACGTGCAGATGCTGGCCTAGAAAGCAGAGAGCCCCGCTCCGAGGCTCTGAGAGGGACCAAGTGGACAATTCAGATGCCTGAGAAAAGCCAGTCACAGGCCAAACATGAGGCCGTCACCTAAGAAATAACCTTGAGAGGTCTCACAACAGTGAGACGTGCTGGAAACATCACTCACCTGGTGGTTGTGTCTAACTCAAAGGGAAAAATGATGTTGCTCCGGTTACAGATCTGACAGATAAAGCCTCTCTGAGTGCAYAGGTCGCAGTTGTAGACGTGATGGGAAGCAAACTGGATCAAAGACTGCAGGAATGTCTCAAATGCGCCATCGGCTATCTGCGGAGCAGGGACACATCAGATGTTAACACACAGAGCCTGTCTCTGTCTGGTTTGGCACTCTGCTGCTTCTCACATGGGAAACATCCATGTTTCATGCTGCCAAGTAAAGATGAAGCTCACGTCCACAAGCAACCCAAAACCTCACGTGCCTGCCTTGGGGTTTCGTGTCTCAATGGGGCACCAGAGAGACTCCACAGCAGCACCCACTATCTGCCAGGACTGGGGCTTCTGGCTTCGCAGCGGATGTGAAACTCAGCTGCTGCGGAGCCTTGTATTACCATCCCCAAAATTATTTGCAATGGATAAAAGATTAYATGGAGACAAGATAGTGACAATACTGTCTTAAAGAGAGGTCAAACAATTTAGCTTGTGTGATCTCCGTTGTTCTCAATGAACACAGGCCTGTGCCAGTTATTTTAGCCTTTAAGCAAATGGGCAAATTTGCAGAGTGTGTGTAATAAGAAAGAGCAATGCAAAAAGAAGAGAGATGATGAAAACTAAGTTGGCTGAATTCTTCTATTCAAGCTTAAAAAGTGCTGCTTTCTGTGCTGCTCTATGCGTTGTTTCCGCATAGAGAAACTGGGATGTTTTATCGGTGAAACTCTACAACAGTGCAAAGCTCTCACCTGCCTCAAATCAGTGACGCTGTATTTGTGGGGACACTCCAAGAGGTAGTTCCTGTGATCAAGCCTTCAAACAAGCACAGAAAAGAACACATTAGATAATTTCCACTACATCTTCAACAGTCTCCAAGTAAGAAGGAGCCCAGACGATGTGGCCCCTTAAGAAAGTTACTGTAAACCTGATTTTACATCATACAACRGATCCCAAATCCTGTCATTGAAAATAGTTTGAGAGCTTTTCAAAGGGGAAAAAAAAGCACATCTATTTTCCCAGGTGTTTCCTGTCTGGCTAGAGGCCTCCTTGGTTCAGGAAGGTGTTTCCTTAGTCACATCTCAATGTGCCAAGCCAGCAAACAGATGGATAACTCCTTACGGCAGATGACACAGAGCTCAAAAACAAATCCACACCCTGACAGCACCGATCCCCGATCAAAGGATTAGCAATGAGGAAGAGTCTCAAGGATCAGGACGCAATCAGGGGTGCTGGATGGCCCTCTGGGTACTTCAACTTCCCCAAACATACAGCAGCAGCAATGACAAAAAAACGTCAAAGCAGGGAGAGGGGATTCAGGCCTAACCCCCCCGTGACGGAGATGGACCTCACCGCTTGCTCAGCTCCTTTAGGGCCCCGCTGCGACACATGATGAGATAATCTCCGAGCAGCTTCAGCTGCTCCCTGCTCCGGCAGATTTGGCTCATCCTCTCCACGTGGTCATACAGGCTCTCATTCACCAGCTTCAGGTTGATCAGCGGCTGGTTACGGATCTGGGTCAGGAACTTGAGAGCTTGCCGGCAAACCTACAGCAGAGAGAGAGGCCACCCGTGCGGTGCATGCGGGAGGGCTTTGCAGCGCTGCCTGGCAGCCAAGAAGGCTTGAGAGGGAAGCACAGGGGAGAAGGAAACCTCCACTGAGTGTGAAGATGTTCAGAGGGACCTCCAGGAGGTCTAGGCTACAACCCTACAGTCCAGCCCGAGGACGTGGGGTGAGTTTGCCCCTCAGCTTTACCAGATGCTCTTCCCACAGCAGACTCCACTTCTTGGGGCAGCTTGTTCCCGTCCCAACCACCCTCCCCAGGGCTGTGATGTCCACACAGCGCTCCGGGCAGAAGCAGGACCCTCTCCCCGCTCCCTGTGCAGACTGACCCCGGACTTACCCCTCGTTTCGTCAGATCCCAGTTGTGGATGAGGCGTGAAGGAATCACCATCTCATCATCCTGGTGGCAGCTGTCGCAGTAGTAGAGGCCGGAGAACGCGCAGAGTTTGGGCTTCACGAAGGAGAAGCCGATCTGCCTGGAGCAGCCTTGAGGGAGCAGAGATGAGATGGTGAGAGGAGACCTGTGCTGCCCTAAAAGCCCATTCCCATTGCTGCCAGGACAGGGGAAGACACCAAAGCCATGGTGGGGAGAGAACGGGGTGAGAAAACTTCTGAAAGGGCTGAAGATCAGCTAAAGCAAGAGCCTATGCTTGGCAAATGCTCTAATTTTTGCCCACACTATGCAGTGGAAGAAGAAAAGAGGGGATATTGGCGATGTGGGAACACATTCCCTCAAGCACCTTTTTGCAGTTAAAGGCAGTGTTTGTCAGTCAAAATCAGACAGGTCCAACCCATGGTCTCCCATCACAGTGCATTTACTGCTACAGCTGGGGCTTCCAAACCTCTGCTGTAAGCCCCAGSCTCTGCCTGGAGCAACGGAGAGGTACAAAAGCACACCAACATACCGGCACATTCGGTGAGAACTCCCCGGCCCCTTCCCCACCTGTGAGGGGCCGTGACTTAGACCACAAAAGCCCTACAGGAGCCACCTCACACGTTCTCCATGAAAAGGGAGTCTCATCCTGAATCTGTCACATATTTATCCATCCAATGGTTCAGTTTAAACTTTTTTACCAAAAGTAAACTGTGGAGACACCACAGTGGTTTGGTGGAGAACTTAAACCCTACCTGACTGCTCCATCATCTCCGCCAGTAACTTTGTTCACTCTATTTTGCCTTCACTCTGCCCTTCTCTTTCCCATTGCCACTGCAGGGTACCAAAAACACATCCAGGATCCTCATCTGCAAGTGATGAGGTTGGGATGAATTAAACAAAAGAAGCTTTTATTATAGAGTGATGTGTAATCCAAAAGGAACCCAGCTCGAGTCTCAGATCTCGGGGGAAATCTGCAGGGCTTTTAGTCTTACTTAAAAAGTGAATGCATCTAATTMGGAGTCATGAAGACATGGAAACTCTTTGTGCTATTTTTAATGGCTTCACTTCTCTAAAATAACTGACAGAATAAGTGAATCTCTGACCTCCAACTGCTGCAGTCTCAGGCTGTGTCTGCCCTGTGAAGAGCTAGGCCAACTGATACCCTCACTGAAGATTTTGTCTTGTAGTCGTTTGCACTTTGGGGTAGCTGGAATGCGTTAGCAAAACCTACAGAGCTCAGGTGTTACTATCCGAATTGCTTTTTTTTTTTTTTTTTTTAAAAAAAAGCCTCTATTTCTTCTAGTTTGTCATGCCCTGACACATAAGGAAACCACTCCTGTGCCAAAAAGGAAGCACCACGCTTAGGTGTCAGACTGGGAAAGGGGGGCGCGAGCGAGTGGCAGCGACAGCGCTTGGCTGGGGGCGAGCGCGAAGCAGAGCGAGGGCTAGGCGCCGTCGGACGCGGCAGACCTGCCCCGCGCTGGCCAGCTCGGAGCTGCAGCTTCCCAGCTAGCCTAAAAGGGAAATAAAAGCAGCAGCAGGCCAAGAGCAAAGGGCAGACAGGAACCTAACGAAACCTTCACAAAGCAACTGGGAAGTGAAACCTGTCTTTGCAGCTTGCTGCTTCCATCTATTGGTAGGTGGAAAATGCAGGACGGAGCCTGGAGGGAGCTGAAGGTAAAGGAAGAGATCAAAACCAAAAACAAGTCGATGGGAAATATAAGAAAGAGAAATTTAGAAGAACTGCTGGAAAACCTGGAGGGTACAAGAAGCATAATTGGAGCAGGAGAGAAATCTGAAGTTTAATTAACTTACCAAGATAACGAACAAATTATACCTCCCATAGAGGTCCGTGAGTGTTACCCTATTAAGCCAACCCTATTATACCTTATTAATTACCCCAGTGTGCTGAGAGGCATTAGTGGAAGTGAACGTTTCACAAAATCAGCTTGTCACACCCATCGTAATATTCGCTCCTACTGGTATGCCAGTATCTCAGTGCTACTCTGCTGGAAGACCAGTTCCTCCCTCGTGACTTGCATTTGCCTTTGACTGCACTTACCCCACAGATCGTGGCCACAAAATGTCCAGCAAGACAGTCCTGGGCCTCTCAGCTACATCAGGCCCATCTAAGGTTGCCTTAAAGCCAAGACCTCCAACTCTCTATACCATGAGCCTCTTAAACAGGACACCAGCAGCAGTCCAGTTTGACTGTGGAAGCTGTTCTGGGGTGGGGGATTCACCCCTGCCATGCAAGGGATATTCCCCTGCCCAGCAAAGGCTTTTAGTGCAGGAGTCTGGAATTCCACAACAGCAGCTCCTGACTCCCAGGCCTGCAAACTGCTGCCTCCCTCCTCCCCAGCAGCTTGGCCAGAGAGATGAAGCCCAACCGAGGGGCTCTGGATGAGGAAACGAGCAGCTGCCCTGCACTGGGTTGGCTGAGGGACTCCAAGCATCTCCTTAACATTGATGTAACCTCGTTAACCTTAATGAATGCAACATTAACCTSCAAGGCCGAGCTGGGCTTCTTGTATTTGAACAAGCCAACGTATACCTGCACAGATGAAGCTCTGAGAGTCCAGGCCCTTCTCCACGGGAATGGCCACCAGGTATTGTAACAAGAAGCCATTTTCCTTCACAATGTTTTTCAGGACGACCTGAGAGTTCCCATCCAAACTGCCACCCAGTGTCAGTGCCTCCTCCGCGGTCTCCAGATAGGCTGTGAGCACACTTCGGACCAACTCCCTCCACGATGCTGCTTCTTCTGCGTTCTCGGCTTGCAGCTTCAGGACAGCTTTAGATGTTATGACCTTGAAAAATGCAGGTCCCCCAAGGCTCGTGTCTGGAAGGATATCCTGGATTGTCTCTATACCATAACTGTTACTTAAAATTTTGTCATTGTTCCTCACTTTAAAGCACTTTAAAGTTTCTAATGACAAGGAAAAAATAAAAGGGACCCATGTTTTATCTACATCCACATAAAGAACAGATTCTTTTATTGCATCCAATTCTGGTTCGTGAGTTGAAGTCCAGTCAAAGCTGTTTGCAGGCATGTCGTTGTACTGGAGAAGAGCAGTTGAGTCGCTGGGTACAGGCTGGCTTTCACCACCATCTTCTGGATACTCTAGCGTCTCCCACTCCTCTTCCTCCAGCTGAGGCCGACACTTCTGTAATGCCTCACGGATCCTGTCTAACCAGTCCTCAGCCTCATCTTGAGAAGGAGCTCGTAGGTACAGTTTTTTCCCCAAGAAAACCAGCTCAAAACGGCCATCAGAGTGTGTCAGTGCCAGTGACTCACACCGCAGCAGGGAATAGCTCTCGACACAGATACGGTCCTCGTGGTCCAGGAAGAGCCTGAACTCCAGCGGCGACAGCTCACAGGAGAACTCCTTCCATATGCCCATGGCTCCTCTCCGCTCCAGGCTGCCCAGTTTCAGGAGCCCTCGGAAAGGATTGGAAAGACCTTTGGGAAGAGCAGAGGTCTCAGTATAACCAAAGGGGAAATCAGGTGGAGAGAGAAAAGCCAACAAGCAGCTCACACATGCACACACGTGACAGCCAGAGGCATCACAGCTGCTGAGAGAGCTGATCCTGGTGGAAGATGGGATGGGGCAGGAGTTTAAAGGATCTGCTTCCCGTGCCTCCATAATCTGTCCACATGCGTTTTGTCTCAAATCTGAGAATGGGAGGGATGGCATAAAAGAAATCTGTCCCACAAGGTGGACAGAGCCATGGGGAAGAGAGGCACCCAGTGCATCTCCCCTCCCCTTAAAATGTTTTCCACCAAAGCTAACCTAGGCTCAGTAATGCTGAGAGCCCAAAGTAATCTGTCACTACTGACTTCTGGAGCTTTTACTGATGCCATCAGCTCAGCAACAGCAAATAGCTGCTTCACAAACAGATAATAACTTGAAACACCCACCCCAACCCTTGAGCGTTGCCCAGAGAAGACGTACAATTACAGCAGAAGATGGGACACTGGCTTAGCAGGGGAACACATACCCATCTGTCTGCGATGCACAACGCTGAAGCCCTTTTGTTCTGGTTCTGGCGACAGTTTGGGCTTCCCGGTATCCGAGGAAGGCACGGACAGCCTTTCCAAATCAAGAGCACTAATCAGCCCTGTGGTCGGACCCTCTTCTTCCTGATCCGGCGCAAAGCCATTGATGTCGGTTGTGCTCTCTCCTGGAGAGGGCCTGTAGAAATCATCTTCCGAGATCCAGCTCTTTCTTTTCTGCTAAGAAGAAACCCATTATCAAGCCCAGGCCCTTACTCCTCAAACACACATGTCCACAGTGACCCCTCTGTGGGAACAAACCCCAAACCAAAGCACGCTGATTTTGGCCACTCAGGCACCTCCGTAATAGGCCGCACACAGTCAGAGGGTAAATCACATTTCAGCGAGCTAAAAGGCTGTTTAGCTAATCACAGCTCCGTAAGGCTGACCACAGGATGTCCTCACTCGGGTGATGCAGTGAACTGCATCATGCTGGGAGGTCTTCATCATCACACCAACCATCCTCCCCACGTTGATCATGGCTACACAGACACTGATTTCTCTGATAAAGAAACCCTGGAAGAGACCGCATTTGCAGCTGGTAAAATTTGCTAAGCCCTCACTGAGCCCTGCAGAGCTCCAAGGAAAAGACCTGTACAACATCTTGCCAAGTCAAGTCACTGCCTGGTTCTCCTCTCCAGGCAAATCACTTTCTGACCATGGGCTTTAGTTGAGTGCAATTTAGAGTGCCCTTTAGCTGCCACTTCAGGGCCAAATGCACTCATGTGGTATACTGCAAAGAACTGGCAGGTCTTTAAGTCCAAAAATACATATTGATTGGTTCCTTCTCCCTAAAATCATAGAGGGGCTCAGAAAAAGAAGCACGTTCCTTGCAATAATGGGTATCACATGCAAGATCTTTGGTCCAGTCAGTATTTCCAATGGAGATACGGTGAAATATTAGCACTACTGTAGAAGGCACTGGTACAAGCTCACCTGGAGCAGTGGTATAATCCATATTCCAGGAAGAATACAGACTGGGAAGAGTACAGAGAAGGATATCTAGGATGAAATGGGGAGCAGAGACCTACGTCTGACAAGTGGATGCTACAAATATCTGTCCTGATTAGATCAGGAAAAAAAGAAATGAGGCAGAGAAGGCAAAGGAAACCTTTGTTTCAGCATTTCAGAAGGACCCACAGGGAGAAGAAAACTCTTTAAGCTAAAAGAACACATGGCTGTAGTTTATCTGAGAGTTTGGCTGGCGAGAATAGACTGAGGTTCGGGGACAGGCTCCCCAAAGAAACAGCAGGAGCAAAACACAACCAAGTTCAGGACTCCCGCAAAACGGAGCAGCCGCTCTAGACATGGAGCAACCCCTCCAGGGCTGCGCCCCACCAGGAGTGACCACTCGATTTTCCTCTCGTGCTTTCAAAGAGCCTTTTATCGTGACCACGAACTAAATCACAGCAGGATCGTCATTGCCACCCTCCAGTGAGAAGTGCGATTTCCAAAGTATAGGAAGACTCTGTTTATTCTCCGATCAGGAATGCAGGTCGCTCCATGAGTCATGCGAAAGCAGGAGGGAATTTCCTGTTGACACCGTATGTTATACATAGATTAGTCAAACTGGCCCAACTCCACGAGGAAGCAGCGGAAACAGGATAACTGGGAGAGAGCCAAAAGAAGTAAGGACCAAACAGAGAAACCGTTGAGGGGGATATGAAGTATATGCTCAACTCACTAGGGTGGAAAGATGAGTCAGTCAAAAGTCAGAGTTAGACACAGGACAGGACTGTTCAAAGAGTTTCCTGAAAGCAAATGCAAGTGGATCACCCCCTTTGCAGGCAACAATAGGTGAAATTCATTGATGTTTAAAGCTAACCTAAGCACCAGCGAATGCCATCCTGCTTTGGGACCAGATGTGTCTTGGGAATCTTTCTCACTGAGAAATTGCAATTTTTTTCCTGTCCAGTCAATGTTTTTACCTTCTCTCATCCGGATCATTAACTAAGAAAAGTCCCTTGGCCTCGGCCCATATGAAACTCCACTCTTTGGCTGTTCTGTCAGCTTACACAGAGCCTAAAGTCAGATTTGTGCAAGAGCTCATCACCCGTCAGATATTATTAATAAAACAGAAATCCTCCCAGTGCAGCTGCTCGTGTTGAGGACTGGGCAAGGAATGACCTGCCACAAGGGGTTTCAAAAGTTTTGATATTTCTTTTGCCAGGGAACATTTACTTAGACCTAATTTCTCCCAGGCTGGTTGCACGCACAGAACTCCCAGGGTCCAAGAAGGTGTGCATGGAGCGCAGAGCACTTTTCATCACTACTTTGCAGTGAATTTAATACCTATGCACCATTTGCACCAAAACGCTTGATGGGAGAGTACAGGCAACACAGAAGATGAGCGGTCAGAGAACCCAGAGTCTACTCAGAAACAGCCACCAGCTTTATCTTCCTTTTTCATTGGATCTCCTAGTCAGCAAACATAAAAACAAGGACATTTAAGAATACAGCAAATGAGCTGTACCACCTACCGGGCAACCTGATGCTGGGCAAAGGAGGAATTCTGCTGCAGGGCTGCGGACTGCCTGGCTTTCCTTGCAGCCACTGATCTTACTGGTGCCACCTTTATCTTCTCCGTTCATACTGCTGAGCTGCTTGGATGAAGCACTAGCCGCGTTGCCGGCCTGTGGTGTGTCCGGCTCGGGCCGGGCCGGGTTTCCAGCCCCATCAGAGGAAGGACCAGTTACCTTGCTGGTGTTTGCCACATCGCCCGTGTGAGCAGTGCGTGGACCGTCTGCATCAGGAGGCAGTTTGGAGCGAGCAGAGCTCTCCGGTGCGACGTTTGATGGTGCCGGGGTGGCCTTCGATGCAGCGGGGGGACAGGTGGACTGCAGCGGGGAGGACTCCAGCACGCTAGGGATGAGCCGTCCTTCCACGGGCTCAAGGCTTAGCTGGGCTTTGCTGAACTCGGACAATACCCTTAAAAGAGAAACATCGATCAGATTGAACGTAGCTACATTAGCCAGAACGTCAGGGGCCCTGACAACAGTCATTTGTCCCCTCTAAAGCACCAGTCGACACTATAGCAGGAAAGGATCCTTCCTTCAAATTATGGATTTCCTAACTACACACGAGTGTACTTTAATTTGCTTCTGATTCATTACTACTAACTGAGGGACAGCTCTGAATACCCCCCACAGCTCCAAACCAGCGTACAATCCCTCAACACGGATCCAGTACGGACCACGTGCCAAATTTCAAATGTTTTTGTAACTGTAACATGCAATTATTAGTGGAGGCTGGCCAAACAAGATGCTGTTCCCATGCCCCTACTTTGCTATCAACTAGGTCAAATTAAACCAGCCCAGATTAAAATTTAAAACAAAGTCTTTCCATCGTGAATTTAATCAAATCAAGGAAGGTTCCCCTCGGGATTATCATAAGATACAAAATCCTAAAAGTAGGGAACAATGTTGTTATCGATGAGGAAGAACAGAYTGCGGCTCTGGTCTAAACCACGGGGAAGGAGCTGGACAAATAATCACCTTGCCAAAAACCGCAGCTTCAAATGCTCCAAAACTCCTAATGAATTTGGACTGATGCTGATAATGCTTTTGGTCAAAAAAATATTTACAGAAAAGGCAACATTTCACTTGAAAGTCTCAAATTGTAATTCGACCTTTCCATTCAAAACGCTGTTTTTGTTACAAAATCTGCCTCTATTTTTTAAACAGGCATAAAATAGCCAGAAGAAAAAAGGTTTTAAAGTCACTCAATATCCTGGTCAGCTGGAAACAAAGAGTTTTTCCTTTTGTGGGAATTTCAGTGTGCTCGCTGTTTTAAATCAATGTATAACAAAGCCTTTTTGGTAGCAAACTGAAAAAGCACTTGCTCGGCTCTGGCCTTCTATTGCTCTACAGCATCTCCAAAGCAAACTGCAGTTAAAGGTGGCCCTTCCTCAGCAAATAAAGTAAGATACAGCAGCCCTAACTTTGTTCCTGGGTTTGCAGCCCTCTCTGAAACCAAAATTGGGAAGGGTGCTTTTGCCAAACAGCACCCCAAGGCCAGACTCATTCAGAGCCAGGTTAGCCAGCACATCCTTCATTTTTAAGGTGATAGCAAACATTTACTTTCTGATTAATCAGGGCTTATACAACCTGCTGAAAATCTTTGTCCTCCCAGGCTGAGTGTTTTGCAGAAATAAATCACAGGGACGACAAACTAACAACCCCCTTCCCTTGAATTATCTGCACAAGCTGCAAATTATAACTCTTTTCTGTGACAGAACCCATTTTTTCCTCCTCAGAAAGCCTCAGAACAGCCTCAAGCACATACCAGGGAGCTGCTACATTTCTGAAACCAGGCAGTAGCATTTTTCTGATGTGCGCTCTTTTTCCTTGGCACTAGCAAGACATGTCAAGCATTTCTTCTTTTTACCTTTCAGACTCTTTCCGGGAGGCAAAACAGCTTATTGGAAATAAACAGGGAGAAAGCTTTCCTGTTTATAGAAGGAAAATAAACAGAAGCCCAGGAGAGGGTTAAAACTCACTGTAAAGAGCAGGTTTGGGAAAAAACTCACTCTTGGAGCGATCTGTCCAAGCCCTCGGCAGTGGCCGTCCCCAGGTCGGAGTCGCATGAGAGCGGCTCCTCACTCCTCTCGGGACTCCTGGTGCAGTGAGCCTGCAGGATGCTGTCAGAGCCGAGGCTGGAGGACAGCTGGGAAGAGCTCGTCGTGTTCAGGCTCAGAGAGGATGACGTGAGCTTGATTTTGTTGCTGCTCTTGTCAATGGGCAGGATGGAGGGTTGAATTTCAATCTCGTCGGAGCCTGAAGACTGTGAGATCGAACCCAGCGATGCCTTTCTCCGGGGTTCGGATGCGGAGGATGCTAGGGGCTCCAGCAGCTCCGAAACAGGACACAGTCCAGAGAGGGACAGAGGGGTGATAGTCCACTCATTCAAAACTGCCGATTTATAAGACAGCTCAAAGGTCAAGGATGTTAAGCCCTGCAAGTAGCTAAGGAGAAACTCACACTCTTCGGCATCTAAGAGCAGAGCTGTCGACTGGTAATATTCAGGCAGCCGGGACCTCTCCCGGAGCAGCAGCTTCAAGTAACACTCCACGAGGCCATCGTTCAAAGCCAGCCTCAGCCAGGCCCGGCAGCGGCCAACGTCCGTATTGATAAAAACTAATTGTTCCAGCTCTGAAACAATATTGCTGGGGAAGGAAAGAGAACAGAAGAGAACGTGAGCAGCTATTTCCAAATCACCACGGCATACCGAAGGGCCAGATCCTCCATCACACCACAGGTCATGAAAGCCCATGGGCTGGGCAACCTGAGCGTTGAGACAGCCAGAAGACAGGGCATGGGTGTGAGGAAGAGCACCTGAAATCCTGCCCGTCTGACGCTCTTTGGTTTGCACGGTGCGGCTGCTCACCGCGGTCCTTTAGGCTGCACGTCGCTTAGAAAAGAGGAACTGTCCAAACTGCTCTGCTACGGGGAATTTAAGAGTTGGGTCAAAATAGGCTTTGCAAAATCTCTCCTCCATGGAAAATGTGGTTTCCTATGGAGAAAAATGAACTCCTGAATGCCCCAAACATGAATATTTTGGCTACGACCCCAGCCACCCCTAGGAGTGCCTCTGTGCACTGCCCCTCTCTCTGGCTGGAGACATCTCCCACACACTGCTTGTTCCAGCCCAAGGAAGGGAGCACGGGGGCAATTCCCGTTGTCTCTGTGCTGTGGTGGGACACAGACTGGCTGGATACTTGTTCGTAGCAATGCATCTGAACCCCAGCTTCAAATGTCCAATTAACTGGACCACAGTGAAAATATCCAAGGAGCCAAAAAACAATCACAAGGTTTGGGTAAGGTTAAGCTCCTTGACTAGTCTCAACCCACTGATTTCAAGTACATTCCCCCAAAATCTAATACACACTTGCTAAACCCTCTGGCCCCAGCTCATGTCTCAGTAGCTGATGCTGCAGCCATTAGAAAAATTAGAGCAAAAGTTTTGAAAGGTTTTTAATCTGTCTCTCAAAATGAAGAAAATGTTCAAAGAGCACAAAAATATCCCCCACAACATGTCAAACAGTTATTTGCATCTACTCTTTCATAATTCAGGAGTGGCTGGTGGAGTCGGATTTGGATGAGGCTTTCAAACCTATTGGCTTGTCGGCTGGTACTTGGTGTGGAAAAATTCTGCGCAGGGAGTGGTTCAAAAAACCTAGCAAATAATGATAGTTATACACACGAGAACYCCACCAAGTTCACAGATAAGGTCAGTGTTGTTTTTCCTGTTTCATGCATGGAGAAATGGAGGCAAGTCGTCCCCAGCAGATAAATGGCGGAACAGAGACCAGACCCTGCACCTTGCATCCCTGTAACCCACCACTGCTCTATACCAGCGCGGTCACTGTGCCCTGGGTACCACCAGGGATATGATGTCCCAAGAAATGGTCTGGCACCCAAAACTAGGTAAGAAAGGAGCCCTGAGCAGGCAAGGCACGGTTTCATTCCTGGTGCTTTAGCCCTCCATCCCTCACACATGTAGAGGCAGTGCTGATACCACTGGGTGCCCGACACCCAACCTCACACCACCGCTTGGTATCACAGGGGCTTTGCTCTTCTACGTATGTCTCCCACTGGTCCCGGGCAGCCCAAGCCCCCTGTCCACCAAGACACCCTGCGGGACTATCTGGTCCCTCCAGCTTTTGGTTGGGAGGTATGGGGAGGGATAACGACAGATCTTTCTGTCTAGCCATCTTTCTGTTTGTAATTCCCTGAATTTTGCGGCTTCTTGCACTTCTCAGTGCCTAAAGGAGGGCAGGAAGCCTGAGCGTGCAAACGCCTTTCAGCTGGGACAGTCACTCACCGATGCGTGATGCTCTTCAGCAGGCCCCAGAAGACGGGCTGGGGAAGAGGCTCCCGGCCTCCTGCCTTCTTCCCTTTTCCCCCGGCCTCTGCCTTTATATGCTTTGCCTTCAGTCCGTGCACAAAGACAGCCTCCAGGGCGCTGCAGAGGGTGTTCGCGTTCCCATCGTCGCTGGTTACAACAGCATCTGAGGTTACATATTGCTTCTGCAACGCCTTGATGGAATTCACCAGCTGCTTCTTGATCAGCTGCAAGATAAGCGGAAAGTGCTTGCGTTATAAAGATAAGGATTAGGAAAGACAACACGGGCTCCGAACTGCAAGGTTCATCCCGAGAGAAGTACCATGCAATTCTTGCTTCATCCACGTGCTTCACAGCGGCTATTAGAGAACACTGTATTTGAACCAGGCAAGCTGGGGGACTCATGCTCTCGGCATCACAGTTCACTTGGCTTTTTTAATGAGTAACTTATGCAAATGATGCTTCCTTTAGCTCATGTTTCAGGGCCCACTGGGTTTACAGGGTTGCCTTTAGAGCGTGCAGCACTTCCTCTATATACATCAAACTGCTTACAAGGGTGGGGAGAAAAAGAAATCAGTTCTTTCCAGGCACTTGCTCAGGGGAAACAAATGGATTACACAAGCATGTGTGATAAACGAGAAACACTAATGAGGTCATCCTTCATAAAGACCGTGATACAACTTGAACCCATGCAGAGGAACCAAAGCAACACGCGGCAGCGCTAATGTGTTCTGCTAGCAGAAGACAAATGGATTGATCTTCCTTGTGCTCTCAGCAGCCTGTCTGTGCTGATTAACCGGAGGGCACGGSGGGGACAGGCCCCCCAAAAAGCGTCACAGCAGATGTTTTTGAAAGGCTGGCTTGCGGTGTTAGCGGCTCTCCTCTGGGAGCGTTTGCAGGCTTTGAAGCAGTAACGTGGGAATTTTACRTTCCAACAGCTTCGCTTCCCTCTTTCTTACAACAGAGTCAAAAAGAAGTAAATTCAGTGAATTTCTCTGTTTTATGCTGGCGGAGAAGATTTTTTTATTGCAGCTCAGCCCAGATGTCTCAATCAACATTATTTAAAATGAAAGCTGAACTTCCCACCAGACATTTGGCAAACACTGCAAATTCAGCAGGGACCGTATCAAACACTTCATGCTTCAGTATCAATCACGCAGCATTGAAAATTTTTGCTGAAAGGCACCAGTCGTTCTGACTGAATAAAGAACGGGGCAGGGGAGGTTTTGATTCAAGTTGGGTTTTCAGATGGGGTGTTGAAGGACCAGCATCAGAGGGAGACCGTTCCCCATCCTTCTTGCTTACGGTCTGTGTTACAACAGTGCCTGCGTACTCATGTCTAGCCATGTCTCCTGTGTGAGCCATACAGGCGCTCTTTATGTTCCGAAACACTTTCTGAAATGATTTTCCCTCTCCGGCAACCTACCTTTCTTGGCTGCAGACAGCCCCTATTAGATTTCCAGCCCAAATTTTTTTTTCAGCAAGGGAAATGCATCTAAATAAGATTTACAGCAGCTCTGGTTCAGGGGTAACAGCTGGGGGAACACATGCTTTATCCCTGCCTGTAACACCCAAGTGCGGACACCCCTTGCAGCAGGGGCTGCTTTACAGCTGTCCTGTAGATCTGCTAGCACAAGCAACCCGCCTGCGAGCAGCAACCGCGGGCCAGCAGGATTAAAGAGCGCAAACGTTTTTATCTGTAGCGCATGAGTAATTCTGCTGTAGGATGAATTAAACACGCAGTCTCAACCGCTGTGTTTGAAGCTCACTCATTAAACGTGTTTAGACTCCAGAACCTGGGCAGAAAAAGAACATACAAAGCACCCTTGAGCAGCAAGGCCCCTTCGCCCAGGTTTAACGCTTAGCACCTTTCCTGCCCCACACTGGATTCTGCCATCAAGGGCACAGCCCAAGGTAGAGTCTGGCGTGATTTAGCTCACGGCCACCCACTGCTAGTCTATTTACTCTCACTCGAGCAACCGCACACACTAGACAAACTATCCAAGGATGCTCTTTGCCAGAAAGCACAAGCCACCCTTAGCTCACATAAAACATCCCAATGCAAGCTCACAGCATGGACGTGTTCTACCACATCCCGCGTTCGCTCCCTGCCAGTAACTGGAATCGGATCGTGAATAACCTGAGTGGGTTGGAGAGGGTCGGGGGGTCTCACTCACCTGTATGACTTCTTTGGGGTCCTCTGTGTGGCTGGAATGCATCTCAGCTCCTGCTGCTCCCCGCTCCGGGCGCTGCGTTCACATGTCACCTTTGGGACAAGGAGGAGGAGCACGTTTGAGCTCTGAACACCTATTCGATTTACGTATAATTCACCTGCCATGAGAAGGGCACCCGGAGTCACGCAAGAGGCATAGATCACATCCCTAGATGGCTTTGAAGTGCTCACGGCCAGATGACTGCCAAGTTCAAGTCGGGACCCACCCAAGACCACATCGAAAGGCATGATGCTTCACAAGTAGTAGTAGAGTTTCAGACAAAACAGAGCGCGGCCAACAGTACGAGACCAAGAGGGAATAACTAACCCTTACAGGCTGCCCACAAGCAGCCCAAAACCTGGGTGAGATGCCAGGCTGAGGACTGGTCAAGCCAACAGAGAGACGTGCAGGGTCAGGGACTACTGCTCTTCGGTTTCTACAGCGCCCGCAATGACAAGGCGCCGGTCACGGAGCACGGACATCAAAACACATGCATTTAGCAAGAGGGTTTGAATGACGGGACCAAAACGTGTGAATGACGTTGCTGCTGCAGTGGCACAAACAGAAGGACCCCAGGTAGAGGTGACAGCAACTCCTCCCTCCGGTACTCCAATGCTGCTTCTGAACCCAGCTGAGAGGGACCACCCTAAGAGCTGCCTGGACGCTTGCCCCCGGCAGAGAGCTGTCCGAGCCCTCGCACACTGGGAACCCAGGAAGGAAGGGCATTGCGAGCGTTAAAGGTTTTCCGTAAGGTTTTGAATTGCTCCATTCAGAGGGAGATGTTTGACGGTCCAGGATCTCCCCTCTCCTGGGAGCACGGACAACAGGGCTGCTCTGTTGCAGCTGTTTCTCGCAGAAGAGAAAAAATCAGCGCCCTCCCGCTACAGGAAACCCTGGTAAAATCCGAGCACGCAGYGGCAGCCTTGCTGGATTTATCCCTAACAGGAGGGTGTTAGCAGAGAACAAGGGACCTTTAGCTCCTGAATTTCAGCCTCCTACTCCAGTTCTTGGGAGCCGTGTGCCRAAATCTAGATATACCTGGAGGCTCTGTGAACAAGGGTGCACAGCTGTCAGCAAGGCACCCATCCCGGGGCTGCATCCCGACTCAGACACAACACGCGCTGGAGTTGAGAAGAATTTGAGAGCGACTCCAGCACCAGCTACTGCTCTGAAGCTTTCAAAAGACTCAAGGGATCAGAGAGCTGGTTTATTCCCCYGAGTCGGAAGCGTTTGCTACTGCTTTGCCATTGAAGCAGAGGAGGACAGAGGCCAGCAGGATGGTCCCAATGTATGCYCAGGCAGAAAAAGGGTTTGGTACAGCATCAATACTTCAGATTTGACTTCCTAGCCAACAAAAAAATCCTGCAGCTTTCCCCAAGCAGAACTAAGCTGACAGCCTCAACCTGCCCCTCTCTCCGCATCGGGAGCTGTCAGACCCAGGACCGAAGCTCGGTTTGCGGACAAGCACTTGCATGGCAAACGCCAATCACGAAGGCAAAGGCAGCGCAGATCCAGAGCAGCCCAAACTCGGAGCAGCCCACGCACACCCCACACCAACCTGGACAGTGCAGGCAGCCGGTCCTGCTCGCAGCAGGCTCAGGCAGGTCGAGAGCTCTTCGGTGACAAACTCTGGGTTGATCCTCAGCGCGTTCAGAGTTCACAGGGAATTTCATGCAAAAGGAAACTGTTTTCGCCACTACTTGTCATAAGATTTCCTCTCTTTCGATTGCAACATAGAAACGAGGGGACGCAGTGATTACGGGAACATTAACCTCTGGCTCAGATGCTCAAGTCGCTGCTAGGGGTTTCTGCAAGGAGAGAGGGTGTCGAAAGGACACCTAAGTGACAGCAGCAGTAGATGAGGACTACAGAGAGCCATCCCCATCTCTGCCCTATGCTGCAGTAATGTATCAGAGATCCAGCCAGCGTCCAGCTCCACGGGGCTATGCAGGCTCTACCCCACATGCCACCAGATCCATCACCTCCCGTTTACATCCTACAAACTAGTCACATCACCCAACACAAATTCAAGGTGCAACAGCCACTGCCACCCTGCTCTGGGTGGGAGACGCAACCTTTGGGCATAGGAAGACATTTCTGATGCCACAGCTAAGGAGCCCGTGTTTCGGCTCCAGGACTGCACCTGCCTCCTTGGTCTTGGCATCAGCCACCACGGTGTCCCAGCTGGCCTCCACCATGACTGCTGTGGAAGGGGAGCAGGTGATGGCGCAGTTTTTGCAAGGACCTGCCCTGTTTTTCAGGAATTACTGAGCAAGCAGGGGCCGGGAGCTTGCCAAAAGGTTTGGCATTTATTCAGCAGCAGCATGACTCTGCTCATCCCCATCACCGACCGTGGGCTGCACRGTTTGGGGACCTGGGGACCAGGTTGTGCTGGTCTACAACACCCCCGTGCTATGGCTGGGTGGGAGCCGATGTACTTCCCGACCATACTGGCAGCAATTCTCTCCAGCCACATAGGCTTGGAGGTCAAAGGAGTTTGGGAGAGACTCCAGGGCCAGGCACCACTCTGAATCGCTCCAGCAGTCTGGAGGCAGGACAGGGGGTCCTTCCCAAGCTGGGACTGTGCTGGCCTGTCTAGCACAAACCCCARTGGAGGCGTTCTCCAAAAACACGGGCTCCTTTACCAGAGTCTCCTTCAGCATCTCCGGGAGCCGAGACGCAGAGGAGGACATGTGCCGCCTTCACCGCGAGCAGCTCGGAGGGACTCTACACCCCCATCCTGACCAGCCCAACCAGTTTCTTCCAGTGCTGTGATTTCACACACTGAACCACACCGCTTCTGTCGGGACAGCATTTTCCTGAACAACAAGCACAACGAACGTGCCACATCAGCAGCTCAGAGGCGGATTTCATGTAACACCAGTCTTCGGCAAAGCACAGAGAAATCGTATCGGCAGAGCTGGCAGCTGGGCGGCCAGCAGCGCTCTGCTAGCTGGCTCTAAAAGCAACAGGCGGGTACAGAAGGACTTCCAACCTGTCCCTGGAAAGCCACCACCGTTGCTTTTGCTCTCAAAGCAATAAGGCACGGGACGGACGCGCGAATGCCGAGACAAACACATCTGCAGCAGAAAACCCACATCATTTCCCAACGATCATTACCGTGAAGGCTGCACAGTCAGACCAAAACAGCTCAAATAAGATAAACAAAATAAAATGGAAAGAAATAAAACCGAAAGCAAGCTTGTGTGGTTTACCTACCAAGCAAGAGAGCGATCTCTGGTGTAACAGCAGAGCTGTTTATTTACCAGAATGCTACAAACCAGCCAGATCTTCGGGAATTACTTGTTAAAAGCAAGTCTATCCAAGAAGAGGCTAAGACCCACTCCACTCAGTCCTAAAGCTTGGCTCTTCGATCTCCCGACAAGCGATGTTTTCCAAGTTATAAATAAATGACAGGTCACTGCTCACACTTTGTGAATGGAAAACAACAGCCGACGACGGCGTTAACTTGTGACTCAAGGCCTGGAAACGGAGCCAGTCATTTTCCAAGCACGAGCCTTGTGCTAGTCACCCTCCACCCAGGGCAAATTAAGGCTTTTACAGGATAGTCAGCCCAAATACCTGTGTCAGTACAGTCTTCTCCTCCTATGGAGCCATTTTTACCACCAGGAAAGCTTTTGCTTTCTGCAAGGACCCCCTGCGCACCCAGCCAGCTTAAAACGCAAGCCAACCCCTGGCAGAGGTAGCCCAAAACAGCAAAGCCAGCTGCTCCAACGACTGGGGCTCAGCTAGCTGCAGGATAAGCCCCCTAGGAAACAGTCCAGCAAGGTTCGCCGAGTTTCCCGTAGGAAGGGGGAGGCCTCGGTGGACGGAGCAGCGGTTACAGACCCAGCTCATGGCCAAGGGAAGACCCTCGGGTCCACCAGCATTGCAGGTCCGACTCGATCTCCTTCCAGACAGGAGCAAACCATCAGCCCCGTGCTATTCACACAACGCGAAGTACGATTCCCTCTGCACTAATAAAGATATCAAAACGCCAGCTAACGGATGAAGCCAGATCGTCCCCTCCCTGCAGAGGGAGTCTCATGACAGTTGACTGATAAGCGATGGAGAACCGAGCAGGCTGCGCGGGAGCACCCAGGCCTCCCCAAAACCTCCTCGGAGGACTGCCGACCCAGTACAGGGCAGCCCGGAGAGGCAAAGCAGAGGCTAAACTCCCAGCTGTGCCTTCGATTGCAAAACCACGTTCCTCAGACACTCAAAGAGCAGAATTTCTTTTAGGTTGCTATACAGCCCTCTAAAAGACTGCAATTTGCCTAAGCTATAGGGAAGGCCAGGAGCGAGCTTTCCCCGCAGGGGAGCTAACAGATGAACTATGCAAAGCTGAGGAAAGTTGTGAAACCCCCTACATGTTGCAGCAAGACACTCCCATATTTGCACTCTAGATTTTGAGTCATTTCTAGTCACTAGGGCTGAAGTTTCTCTGCTAATTTGCTGGCCATCTGATACCGCAGGGCATTCACATACTGCGACCGGGGAAATAAGGCATTGCACTGTTTGAAAGCAAGTGAACAAGAAGGGTCTGGCTCTTTAAACTCTGCATTTTCTGCTCGACACCAGAACTGTCCAGCTCATTGACAACAGCTCATTTTAAATGGAATAATGTCATTTATAAAGAACATAATGCACTATTAATCAGAGAAAGCTATATAGACATTGGCTGTCTGTACATGCTGGGTCCTCCTGGGAAGGGCTTGGCAGGCAGAGAGCATCTCTGCACAGGCTACAGCATCTCTAACCACTGTAAAGACCTCTGGGATGAACCTGGCTGAGAAGTTTGGGGTGTCAGTGTTTTCTGCTATAATAAGATATTAGCGGATTTAAGCAACGATCTAAGGGACCCCATGGAAAGGAGCATCTGATCCACAGCGTGGGCATGTGGCAGTAAAAGCTCTCTGCGCACGTGACACTCATGTGGCTGAAAGATCATGCCAGCCTTGTAAATACAAGGCTGAATCAGAGAGTGTGATGACCACAGGCAGCTCCAAGAGCAGGAACGGGGCACCGCAGTGCGGGGAGCCCCGGGGACGTGGCCCCGCTCATCCGCCTCGCAGGTGTGCAGTCTGAGGCAGCGTCTCGAAGCCCACTGCTTTCTCCAACCCAACGCAGCAGCACACGCTGAAATCTCGCCGCTCCCAGCCCAGGTGCCAGCAGAGATTGTCAGAGGACTGAATTCCCCGATGCAGTTCACTGCCCCACCGCACAGATCGCAGCCAGCTCAAGGACCGTGTCTCCCAGGGACAGCGTCAGCTCCAAGCGACTGAAACTATGGCACAACCCTGACGTGGCAAACCAAGGGCCAAGGAGGCCTCCAGGCCCTTTTGTGGCTGCTCGCTGGGCTGGGAAGACAGCTTCGTCGTAGGGGGCTTCTCGCCCTGCTCTCAGGGCCTTCTGGAAAAGCAGCAGACTATAGCTTTGGGCAGCTGCTGTAGGGATGCAGGGAGGAGGACATGAAGCACACGAGCACCCTGAAGCTACTGCCGCTCCGACCCTCGCCAGAGTCAGCTCAAAGGACGGCTGCACACTGCAGGGAGCTCTCCTCTCCTCCTCACCCTGTTGATCCAGCTGGCTCTTCCCTAGCCTCTGCCTCCAGAGAAGGAGAGGCTGGAAAGCTCCAGTGTAACCTCCTATTCCACTTTTCAAAGACGTGTGACATCCTCTGTGGGAGGAAATGGTTATGGACAAAAGAGAAGTAACCCATGGAGAGCTGACACTCTCCCTCACACTTCTGCCTCCAGCTTTGCCTTGAAAGCAAAGATTGGGCTTAGCATATGGATTTTGGTCACCCCAGCTGGCCAGAAAGATGCCACTGGAAGTGAAAGTCACCACTGAACAAGACACCCCACCTTGTTTCAGCCCTGGGAGAGGCAGCAGCACTGGGGCAAGGGGAGAACGAAAAACGCTGATGAAGTTCACACGTGACACAGACTGACATGGTTTATAAAGGGAAAGGCCACAGAGCCATCACATCTCTGGGTGGAAATGTGCATTGAAACATGTGCATGAAATAACAGGGGTCAAAATCCTCTAAATGCCAGGTTTTACTGCCAGAACATAACCGCAAGGTGGGACACGCAAGAGCAGACAGCAATCGCTCTGGAGGGGATCTCAAAAAGGCCCCGGGAATAAACACAAATCACTGAGGCAGCACTACGAGGAGAAAAGAGGGATTACCAAGGCTTTCAGAAAAGGTGGTGGTGCCTCTCTGTGCAGGACTGGTGAGGCCTTAACAGGGAGCCAGTCCAGCTCCAGCATCCAGACTTTTTAGAAAGACACCTCCAAGTCGCAGACATTGGGAAGATCCACAAGGGAGGGATTTCCAGACCGCAGAGCAAAATAAGGATTAACCACGTAGAAGAGGTGCCTCAGTCCAAGTCTGTCCCCACAGAGGAGGTTTCTGAGGCTGGTGAATTCTTTGACTGGCAAAAACAGGATAAGATTTGCCAGGGAGTAAAGCAGCGACAAGAAGGGGGCATTTTTAATCATGGAAGCAATTAAGAAACGACTGAGAGATGTGGTTGATTTTCCACCACCGTGTTTACCTCTAGGCTGAATTCTCTTCTATAAGAGCGGTTTTAATACACCATCAGAGCGACTGACAGGAGCGTGCGAGCTTTAGCTCCGTGTTACGTTTGCGGAGCTGTTTTAACCTAGCAGCCCTTTAAGTCTGCGAGGAGAGAGAGCAGCTTAAAAAAGCAGCGAGACCGTGACAGGCGTGACACAGAGCAGATAACCGGGCACGGAGCACCTCTGCCCACACGCCCAGCGCCCGGCACGTCCCGAGCAGGGAGCCGGGACGAGCCTGCCGGCAGGCCGTGCCCACGCTCCGCGACGGGCCGCAGCTCCTCGCAGCCGTGGGAGGCTGCGCGCCGGGCACCTGGGCGAGCGGAGCTGCCGGGGGGGGGGGGATTTGGGGAAAGGGCAGCACCCAGGGGAAGCGGGGTGAGAAGGGGCTGGCACCCCC
>NW_020447221.1:54174-140579 GCF_003343035.1 Apteryx rowi
CCGGCCGCGCCGGGAGCGCGCACGCCCCCCCGCCCCCCCGTGACGCCAGGACGTAGCGGGGCGGGGCTTATGGGCCACGCCCCCTMGAGGCGGGGCCGGAGCGCCGGGGCGCGCGCGCACACAGGGACACACACGCATGCGCACACACATGCACAGGCGGGGCTCACAGGCACGCGCACASTCGTGCGCGCGTACCCGCACACGCGGACGCACGGGCACACACGTTTGCACACGCAGGGCATGCACGCAGGCACATGCAGTCATGCACACGTACACGGACACATGCACACACGTATGCACCCAGGGACACATTGCACACTCATGCATCCACACACACTTGTACACACGGGGCAGACACAGGCACACGCAGTGCTGCACGCACAGATGCACGTATGCACACGCGTGCATCCACGCATGCTTGCACACATGTGGCAGACAAACAGTTGTACACACATGTACATGGATGCACACATGCGCACACAGGGCAGAGGCACACACGGGCACAGGCAGGCGCACACAGGCATGCCCACATGCACGCGCAGCCACAAACACACGCACGTGCAGGTAGGCATGCACACGTGCACAGACACACAAGCCCAAGCCAGCACACACACAAGCGACACACGACTGTACAAACATGCGTGCACACATACACGCTCACTGAGGCACATACACATGCACACAGGGCACATCCCAGCACGGCGAGGGGCCCAAGCGACTCGTTCCCACACTTTTGGCAGGATCCTCGTCTCTGTGGTCCCTCCTGTAGCCACAACACGTGTGTGTGCATGCATGTACACAGCCCCAGACACACGCACATGTGTATCATGCATGCTTCCATTCACTCACAGGATGCTCACACTCGGCGAAAAACCTGCTAATTTTAATAGTAAATTCTGAAGTCTTTCCCTGGCGTCTACCACAACTTTGTACAGTTCCCGAGGCGCAGTGTAGCCCCAAACCCTGCGTCAGTCCATCTCCTCTGCTGGCAGCTCCTCTTACTTCCTAAAGAGAAGAAAAGAGCAGCGGTCAAGCCGGGCTTTCCCCCAGGTGGTGGAGGGAGGGTGAAGGAGGTAGCGCCCCAAGATGCTTGGTGCCCCTGGAGAAGTGGGAGTGTTGGACCCCCGGCACGGCACAGCCCCGCAACCTGCAGCGAAGTCGGCTGAATCGGTTGAAGGCACCAGGGAAGGGAGCGTGAGCCCCRTGGGGTGCCCGTGCTGAGCTGCACCGGGAGCGCTCCCAGAAGCCCAACAAGATTAAGGTCGCGTTGGACTTGTGGCTCTTCCCCAAGAAAGGATGAGAGAAGCTGAGGGCGACGGAACAGGTGACCCCGTGCGGTGAGCCGGGCGTGAGCTTCATGGGACGCACATCCCGAAATGGCACCACAGCCAAGACTGGGGCTGAACGGGCAGCAGCAGCAGCGCTGCGCTGTGCCCGTCCCTTCTCCCGTCCCCTGTATTCCCACTGATCCCATCCCCCGCACCTGGCGCCCCCAGCACTCGGCCTCCCGTAGCACCCTCCTCCACGGACAGGGACCATTGCTCCCGCTCTCAGGGTGGACCCAGGTGACAAGGTGGATGCATCAGCAATTGCAGCAATTGCTCTGGGCAATTGCATTTCACCGCGATTGCAGCTTTTCTCGGTGACAACAGCAAGGCAGCAAAGGAAAACCCTGGCAGTTCCTACACCGGAACGAGAGCTGAAAGACAAACACAGGCGCCATCACCATGCCACTTACTTTAGCTCAGCCCTGTTGAAAATCTCTTCCTCGTCTGAGGACTCTTCATCGTACAGCTTCTGAGCCATGGATCTTTTATGCTGGGAATCAAGGGGCTGGTACATGTCTCTAAGCCACAGCGGTTTGTTTTTGCTCAGGTCTGATACATGAGAGCCCTGGAAAGCACCGTGCAAGGGAACGTTTCAGATGCGACGAATAGCTGGGAGCGCAGTGAGGGGGCAGAGGGGCACACATCCCACATTCCCTCTGCCATTACCTCCTTTGGAAGATCAGGTGTTTTCTTGCTCCGTCTGTCTGGCAGGAATTTCTGAAAGAACCTTAAGGAAAGAATGAGAAAATGAAAGGAAGCTGGTGGTGGCAATTACTGCTAAGAAGGTCACCTGCACCTTGCCTTCCTGGGGTCCCCCTACTCAGTGCAGCACCGTGTTTATGGTCAGGCAATTGTCATTTACAATGCTGTGAAACATCTGGATTTAGTGGGTTAGGGATAAAGGAAGGAGGAGGAGAAAGCCTTTTGTGCATCGTCTCTCCAGAATTCACCCTTTCTGGTCCATTTGCAGAGGGGCTTGACCAGTGATGGCCACAGCGGGTGTCAGTGCCCTGTGAGGGCAGAAACCTCGACCTGTGTGGGGTAGTTTCATTGGACCCTAACGAAGATGAACCTCCCCATAAAGAAGAGTCCTTCAAATGAAGGGTTGGTGTTTGCTGGGCACCAGGGCAGAGGGGTGGTTTCTCTTGCCTAGACAGCATGGTCAGGCCAGCGCTGAGTGAGCTGAGAACCGGGGACGTGGCGCCACATGGGAGCCCAGGGCCAACACATCTGCCGCAGCCGGGGTTTAGCGTCACCGGCTCGGTTGCATTGCAAGGAGAAAGGCTGCCGGAGGGTCTGCGGAGGCGCTGGCTGAGATCTGAGCTTATAGCGGTGCTGATTACTCACGCTTTGGGGTCCCTTTTCTGGGTCTGTTAAAAAGCTACATAAACATATCCACTCTGGTGACTAGTGACTCCTCTGCAGCCAGCGCCTGAGCGCTTGAGGGGCTCCAGGATTAGGCGCTGTTCAGAGTAAAGACTGTTTGTGGCACAGCAGTGGGACGGCGGAGGGAGTAATTACCATCTCAGTCGTGATTTACTGGTGGTTTGGGGTTGGGAAGCGGCTGCAGATTTTTGGGAGCAAACCTGGTCAAGGAGAGAGAGAGAGAGAGAGAGAGAGAGACTCGTAACATCAGGATTTTCTCGTCATACTCTGCAAAACAAGGGAGGCCAAAAGGTTGTTCTGTAAACCAAGCGTGTTATATACATGTGACAGGCTGTGCCAGAAGGAAAAATTTTAGAAAGAGCCCATCCTCCCTTCTCAACTCCCAGCTTTCCCTGCCTTAGAAATGACCTGAACTCCCAGAGCTCTCCTAATCTCAGAAATGTTTATGTCTGCCTTTCTTATCTGGGCAGTGCTTTGCAGGGTACTCCCCTCCTGTTTAAAGCTGATCCTAAACATGTAGGCAGGCTTTTAAAGAAACAAAAGCTTTCTGCAAGGAGAAAGGCACTAAATGAGGCTGTGCCCTCTCCTCTGCCTGGCTCTGGCAGTGCTCTGACCCACACTGAGCCATTGCACCTCGCTGAAGTGGTCAACAGCTTCCTTTTGAGAGATTTCTCCAGCCCCAGAGCTGCTAGGTGGCCAGAGAAGCCCTCCAACATTTGTTACTTTGCAGAAAAGCTTGGTTTTGGCAAGTGTGAAGGTAGCGGGGGAATTGCTGTGTGGCTGAAAGCACTCGGCACAGGCAGGAGAGTAGAACAGGGTCAGGATAAAACTCAGGGACAGGCTGATGGGAGAGGCTGTGATGACAGAGAGCCACCGCACCCTCAGAGAAGCTCACCCTCAGCTGGGAAGCAGGTAGGAGAGCTGTGACAGTCTGATTAGGTGAGTTCTGGACAGTTTGTGACAGATGCTGGGACGAGCCCCCGCAGCAGGGCCCAAACCCATGCTGAGCTGAGTGGTGTGCACGCCACGACAAGCTTCAAAGGTTGGAAAAAAAGCTCGTGAGCTATCTGGCATTTCCGTAGACATCCACCTTGACACTCTGGGTCTCACAAACTACACAGGGAGCCACCACCCTGCCCCTGTGCGCTTGAGCTGCAACGCTTGACTGACAGCTGTCTGTCAAGTGAGTTATCCGCTTACCTCGATAAGGCAAATCACCGTGAGAAAGAGCATGATGACGACAGCCACCAGTACYGCCACCAGGAGCCTGTTGTCGTAGGCATACTCTGGTTTCTTCTGGTACAGAAGAAGAAAAATTCAGGAAGGGAGAGACCGTTATTTCTTCCATTCCCCATTGTCCACAAGGACCACATTCAGCAATATCCAGTGTTTGTCCTACCTTCCCTGTGAGTTTCCTGCCTGCCACCCTGGGCTGGGCCGTGCCGTTGGGAACGTTCCCTTCCAGGAAACACCGGCCTGCAAGAGCAGAGGCTCCCCGGCGATCCTGCCTCTYGCTGAGCACCTTCACGAGCAACCCCATCTTCGAGACCATCTTTGCACAGGCCAGCTGGACCGCGGGCTGGCTGCAGTCCATCCTCAGGGCTCGCGCCACGTGGGCGATGAACGTCCGCAGGGCTTTGCCTGGGACGAACAAGCGCAGGTGGTATTTGAGCTTGGTTTCAAACAGGTCTCCTTGAACTGGTGCAGTGTCTGGGCTGTCTGAGCTACTTGGCTTATTGAGGAAATCAAACCCTTCTTCCTTTTGATGCTTCCAGGGTGTTTCGTCAGTTTGATGGATGCCCAGTAAGTGCCCACCTGGAGAGGAAGCCTTGTCTTTAGACATGCTCTCTAGCACACTCCTTGCAACAGGGCGGCTGCTATTAACCAATAGGTTATAGAAAAAATGTCCTGCAGTGTTTAGTCTCTGCTCTGGTTTACTTTTTATTGGTGTGGGCTCTTCCTCTGGATTCTCTTCTTGATCTGTCCCGTAGAAAAACTGATTGCTTTTACTCAGACATGGGCTCTCTTGCTGACCGTGCTTTTTGTAGGTCCAAATGTAGCTATGGCTTGGAGGTGGTGCTTCCTTTCCATCCTCTACATCCTCCATCTCATGAGTTTTTTTGGCCTGTTCCATAGCACCAGAGTAATTTTGAATCTTAAAAGACCTGGACAAATGAGAGGCCTCTGCTGGGGAGTACAAAAGGGAATGCTCTGAAGAAGGCATGGATATTTTGTGATGTCTGAAGACAGTGTCAGTGGGGTTTAACCTCTCAGCTACTTTCCACAGGCTTAATGGTGCATGGTGCAAACTTGACTCACGCCGCTTTTGCACCCGACCTGTAGCAGCTGTGGTCCTCTCTTGTTCCACTGCTGGGGTCCCATGCACCTCACGCCTGTGCGTAGCAAGCATCGGTGGGAGAGAGATGATGTTTTTCACAGTCGTGACGTTTTTAGCCTTGTGCAGCTTCTTCTCAAGCTCAGCCACTAGCACTTTTGCTAGGAAATAGAGTTTCTTCATATCGCTTTCACTGGTCCAGCCCATGTGCTGAATGCTGTGCAGCATCAGCATCAATTCCTTATTGCTCTTACCTTCCTGCCTAGATAGGTGCTGAGAGAAATGGGAATTTCTTCTGGAAATGTGATCGTTTGGCTTACGGAGATCAGCATCAGTGCTTGTTAGGTTCAGGACCACTGCAAGTGTTATGGTTTCAYGGCCTCCAAGGGAAGGTTCCTTGGGCTTGAGGTTTAACACCATGGTGGTGTTCAGTTTTCTGGATTGTAACACTTTCATTATCTCTGCTTGCATCTTTGCTAGAGGATCTGTGTGAGCTGTTAAACACAAAGAGAGCAGATCAGTGACTCCCACATCACAAGAAAGTTTCTGCCAAAGTGCAAGGTCAAAGGTTTACCCCAAACAGCAGGCGCTCCTCTTTTAGACAAGGGAGTGTGTGAACCAAATGGTGGATGCGTTACCGAGGGGAAAAGCCTTCTTAAATCAATCAGATTATCTCACCAGGGCAGAACAGATATATGTTTTTTCTGGTCTCTCCCAGGGCTCTGTTCAAATCAGTGTGAAACCTCCTAGGGGTAGGGGTTTTCTGTGGGAGAATTTTCCACAGCTTAATATGAGTCAGTGTTGAGCTCCTAAAAATGCCATAAAGCTTAAAACTAGGCGTGAGCCTGGAAAGCAGAATACCTAAAGACAAAGTGTTTGTCCCTGCTCAGTTGTCCCAACTAGCCCTTCTCCCTGCAGTTAATAAGACCTGGGATATTTCATGTTAAAAAGCCTCTGTGGTGTTGTCCAGCTCCCAAAAGCAGTGGTGGGGCTGCAGTCAGAGCGAGCACCTGATAAAAAGGTGCTGATTCTCTCCTGATGGATATAGCTCCCCTCACCCAAGCCTAGGAGAAGTGGAAGAAGTGGACATTTGACCCAGACCGATGCAAATAGCCCAGGAGAGCTCTTGCCCTGGTATGTGAAGGGAACATGCTGAGTCTGCAGAGTTAGAATAAGTAGTATTCAAGAGTCCTATACCAAGGCAGCAAACACAGCCTTATCTCTAATCCTGCTCTGCAGATAGGCTAATGTCAGAGGCAGGGTGACATGTTCAAGAATATTTACAGATTACAAAAGTATTCAGGCTTCGTCCGCTATTAAAACGATAGGAAATTAGAAACCAAAGTATCTTTGATGATCTGGCTGTAAGTGGCTTAGGAACCCGTTTTCCCTAGACTTGCAATGAAGTTAGACTCACTTGTCCATATCCACCTTGAAAATGAGTTACTTGGGGACCTTTGAAATGTTGCTCTATCTATTTGCAGAAGCCTACCTTGCCTCCGGTTTGAATAGGATGATATTTGCCCTGTGCAAAGATCGAGCAGGACAGTGCACCGTTCATGCTGCACAGACTAGCAAGAGAATAATATCATCTGGTGTTTGTCTAGTGGTCTACAAAGGAGGTCGGGGTTACTGTCCTCTCTTCTACGCATGGGGAGCAGACTGGCAGAGAAACCAGACAAGTTTTGGAGCCCATATTTTCCAGGCACCCTCCAATAGACCATGCATTAGAGGAGGTTTCTCCAGAGCCTGCCTAGGGCCATCCATGCTTGGTTACGGGTCTCGGGGTTTCCAGTGTGTGTGGCAGGTTTGAGGTGCAGCTCAGCACGTGCCACATTGCTGGCACAATAGGACCCTTTGGCCGTGTCCGTGCTGTATTTGGGATTGCTCTCACTGCTGAGCTGTGACTGGCCAAGGTATGGTGCCACTGGAAAGGGGCAGAAGGATGTCAGGGAAAATTTGAAGGGTTTATGAGCAGATGTTGCCTTCCAGTGCCTGGGAATGGTACTGGGCACACATGATTTACTTGGCTAGATGCGTTGTATGCATTGGAAGCTCTTGTGTTTGTTTAGCTCAGCAAGCTATTTCTTCTCAAGATAGTATTTGACACAAAAGATATGTGTAATCGCTAGTAACTTTTCAACCCTTGTTTTTTCCAAGTCATGTGGTTGAAGCCTGTGGCTCAGGCAGCATAGTCAGARGCCTCCCAGGTCTCAGCTGAACTGCCTGCACTGGCCTTTGGGCCGATTTACAGGCCTCACCTGGATGAAGTTTCTCTATCTGTGCTCAGCGAGCAGTGCTGAGTCTGCCGGATTTGGCATCCCTGGGACTGGTTGGAAGTCACCAGCCTGGACTGATGCCATTGGGGCTGCCAACTTTGGCTGGGAACCCTCACAAGATCCCTCCTCTAACATCTTTCACAGCTAGAGGAAAACAGGCAAATTTCAGGAATCTACATTGACAGTGTCTTCCATCGACAGCAAACCTACCGCACTGGGGAGCGTCGGTGGTGCATAAATTCTCACAGCGTAACTTGATGGTCTTGCACAGGGTTTCAATAGTGTCTTTCTTCTGACAGAGGCAGCAGGCCAGATCACTGGGGAGTTTGCTAAAGACAAGAGGTTACTGGACAAAACCCCAGCATCTCAATCCATGTCTGCGGGTCCAGCTCAGGTAACACACAGAGATAATGCATTCCAGTTGTGCTTGGATATCTTCTACAGCTCTGGAAAATTTATTTTCCCCCCAGTGAAAATTCTGATGGACAAAAATGTGCTCCAGATTTCTAAGAGAAGTTTCAAATAGAAAATAGTTTTCTCCAGTGGCATCAAAATGTTGATTTTACTTTCAAAAATAGAACCAATCCCCAAAGGCAATTTGAAACAGAAAAGCACACCCTCACTTGATTTAAGACTTCCCTTTGAAAACCTGGAACACATCACATAAATGGTGAAATTCTGTTTCTTAGTAGGTRAGCTTGGGGGTATCAAAACTAAATAGCATTTTCTTTTTATGATTTGTATTGTCTGAGCTGTAATTATGCCTAAGAGCCCAGTCATGGACCTGAGACCCTGTTGCTCAGAGGTCTTGAGCAGACATTTGTAATACGGTGATGGATACTAGGGAAAAATGAACAGCTCCAGGTGGGCAAAACTTGGGCTTACTGGGGTTATTTTGACATTGTAGCAAGCTGATTTGTTTCCCATGCAGACCCCTTGTTTCAGCAATTGTGATTTGTAGGCAGCTGGGACCAAGTCCCTGCATACTCACAGCGTTTCCAAGTGGACTGTTGTCAGGAGGAGAGTGTGAAATGTCTGCAGAGTCACTTGTGTTGCACCCAGGTCTCTGAAAGGATTTGCAAAATCAAATTAATTTTTCAGGCCACGTTACTGGAACTCTGCTCTGAGAAGAAGCCCAGATCCCTGATGATTGTGGTGTCATTCACAGAGGGATCCACCTCTGCTTAATCAGTCACACCAGTAATTCAAAGCCCTATTGCCTCTCACCTTATATCTGTTCCTAACCACAGGGTCTAAAGGAAAAAGGGATCCTGCAGATCTCATGGGAGGCTGATGTGAACAGAAGAAACTCCCCAGCTCAAAACCCTTTTCTAGCTCTGCCATGAGTGCAGCCCTAGCCCTCAACCTTACTCAAAGGGAGACACTTCTTGTCCAAGAAGGTGAATCCACGGTGGCCTTGGAAGGAGAGATTAGGGATGAAATTGCAGTCTCACAGCCATCAGTGCGCATCTTGCCATTAATTATAGTAGAGTCAGGACTGCAATTAAGTATTTCAATTTTTTTCCAAAAAGACCAATCTCTTAGAGAGGTCTTGTGCACATCCAGACTCATATGCATATGTTTTATCAGCCCCAGGATGTACAGGGAGGTTTTTGGTGTTACACGCATTATTCTTTAGTTAATAGGAAACAGTTGCCCCATCGGAGGGAGGGTCAGTCCTAAAGCCACCATTAGGGAGGATCCTGGCCTCCTCTGGTGTTGTCTTCTCATTCAGATCTGGGTAACAAATGATGCTCAGAGGAGACAAAAATGCAAACTGAATATGAGGAGGAAGCTGGAGGCAGAGCCAGATCATGCCGAGCCCTGCTCTGCTCCTGCTGAGGAAGCAGTGGTCTGTTCCTGAGCAGTCAAACAGGCCTGGCCCCCTCCACCTCCATCAGAGGGTCTGTCCGGCCCAGGAAGATATTTTGCCTGACTGATGATACATGGGCAAAGCACAGACTTTGAATCAGCAAACTGGAGTAAACCGTGAACATGTGAGTGCATTCATATAAAAAAAAAACTTAGAAATTCCCCTGAAGAACAAAGTAGGGTTTTTTCACCCCATAGATAAAAGTATACACTCCTCAGACAGGGGAACAGAGCCTACTAGGAAGTAGCTGGGAGTGGAAATATCTCTGACAGGAAGGAAGAGATGCAGATGGACATATGAACAGAGTATACTTTTAAAAGGCCAGCAAGAGCGGAGAAGACCCCACAGCTCAAAGTTTCCTGCAAATGATTACAGCAATGAAAAAAGCCCTGAAAATAGGTTATTTCTAGCACAGAGTGGCATGTGGTGGATGGAGACCTGGAGATCAAATCCTGCTGTGGCCTGTGTTCAGTTCTCTGCCCTGCCACAGCCTCCCTGTGGGACCATAGCTGACTCACTGGTTCCGGTGCTTGGTCCCCATGATGTAACTCCAGTGTCCAGGGATGGAGACAGAGGCATGACAAGACTAATCTTTCAAATGTCACAGTAGAAAGAGAGACTTCAGTGTATTTGGGGTGTATAGAAGGACTGCCCAAAGGCCCTGCTCACTGTGTGAAATCAGGGTAGGGCTTTTTGAGTTCGCCCCCAGAGCCAAATGATAAAAACCCTGCTTTGCCCAGCAGCCACTGAACTGGGAGTGTTCGTGGCACAACCACGTAGGGAAACTAGAGAGCTGTCACAATGCCAGCGCTCAGCAACCTGCCCAGATAAGATCCGTGCAGAGGAAATGCACTGAGCAGAAACAAAAGGGGATCTGTGCGATAGCATGGCTGCAAGTGGAAAGGACCTCTGCAAAAAGCGCTGATGTCTCCCTGCCTGAGGAGTCAGGTGGACACGAGCAAGAGATGCTGCAAACTATCACCGCTGCAGGGCATCACCGTCCCTGAGCTGTGACAGGGCACTGGGGTCAGGACCCCATTAAACTGGTAAAGATGAGTCAATACTCACAGGTATTTGACTGAAGGCAGGTCAAAGAACGATGTGTCATCGATAACGGACAGGGGGTTATGGCTTAGGATCCTGAAAAAAACCAACAACAGGCCACTGTGACTGGGTGAAGGGAAGTGCCCTGCCTTTGGCTTTCTTTTTCATAACATTTTCCCCTGGTGTTTTTGCTTGAGAATGAAAGTGATGCTGAGGTTGGTGAGAGCAGGGAGAAGTGAAGAGCTTCTAACAGTCAGACCACTGTTTTTGCTGCCCAGTGAGAGACTCTGGAGCCCAGTGGTAGCCCATAGTTGTAAAAGCCTCAGCCTCAATTTTGGCTGGCCCTTGGGTCATAATTGCTGCATTCTGGGAGAAGTAACAACCCAAAGTCTGGCCAGGCCTGAGGGTCATGCTCCACAGGGCCTCCTTTTGGGACAAGGAAGGTGAAAGGTGGACCAGGAGGGAAGGAGGGATGGTCTCTGTCCCAATGCTGCCAGGAGGGGCCATGTCCCCTCCTTTGCTTTGCAGCATCCCCCTGCTGCATTGCTTGTCCTCCCTGGGACGTGGAGCCAAAGCTTTGCACGAGGAGGTGGGTGAGCTTGGTGCAGGGTGGCAGTGGGTACCGCTGCAAGGCACGGGAACGGGGAAACAGCAAGCCGGAGGGACACCAGGGGACTGTGCTGGCATGAGTCATGTCCTGAGGAGGACATGAGTGGTGTGGGTAGGGGCACATATGTGGGGCCTGTCCATGTATGTCCTCTTATGTACATAGATCCAGATGCCTGGAAAGCCAAGATCAACCGATCCTGTGCAGCAGGCACTGGAGAAATGGGAGATGGTTAATATACTTACTGTAGAGTAAAAACCCCAGTGGTTCCTGAACCGTATAAACACAACTAAATCAAAGCAAATTTCCACTAGATCATTGTAAAGCACTTCTGCGATCAAGGGGTTTTCTCTTTGCCAGACTTCAAATTTGTAGCCTTTGAATAGCAGAGAGGCCCAAAGAGAGTTGTGTGTGTTGGATCTGATGTGGAATTACACTGAAATCCCCTTTCCAGGCTCCGCTATACTATGTGAGTGGTGTAAAGAGGTTGCACTGTTGATAAGAATCCAGCCCACTTTTATGGATGGCAGATGTGGATTTGGCTGAACAATTTTTACTCAAACCTCCCCAAAGAATTTCCTTTCAAGTGGAGAACAAACATAGGAAATTTCAGCCTGAAGATAAAAATTTGGCTCAGTGCTATGCATGTGAGGAAGGCTCTGGGATGAAGGCTAGAGGCAGGAACAGATGCTGATGGGCTGATTCACAAAATACATCAGGTCCTGATTATCTCCAGCTAAAAGAGCAAAAGCGCAGAAGTGCTTCTTTTGGAAAATACAACATCGCTTTCTTTCCTCCTCAGCTCACACCTTCCCTTTGCTTCCCTTGACCAGGACTTTGATGTTATTTTGGACTCTGAACTTTCTGTATTTTCTTAAACTTCCAGTGTCCATAAACATTTACTCTGTTACTACACCCAGCCACACAAAGCTGTGGCCAAGTCCTAGGAGAACTGTCATCCATCCCTTCTTCTCCCACCTTATTTGGTGTATCGTAAGAGAAGTATTGCAGTTCTCAGGAGAGCAGGGAGCCTGTGGACTTTTCCTTATATAAATGAACCCTTGTTGGGCAAAATGCCCTGGCTTCTCACTTGCTTCAGATCCAGACAGAAACAGTCATCCTTTCCTTGGAAGAGCTTCTTGGTCAAAGCACATATGGACTAGGCCAAGTTTTCTTAGAAACTAGTGTCCAAAAGAACAAAGTTTTCTTTTGGTGCGTATTTTTGAGCCATTTTGCCTTTTAAATGCAAATACACAAAGTGAAAATTTTGGCCCAGTTTTGCTGCAAATGATGACTTTTTTGGCTTTTGCAGAACAGTTTTTTTGGGGGGAGTGGGGGAGCTTCTGCTGAAAAGGTAAAACTTCTGAGGAAAACAAATATTTTCCACAAAAGCCTCTGTCTGGGTGAAAACACAGTTTTGTCTATTTTTTTTTTCCAGAGAGTTTCGAAGCACCCACCGGAGATACCTCAGCCTCCCTGCCCATCTACCCCTGCCTCCCCTCCCTGCAGGCTCCTGGCAGTCCCTCGATGACATCTAAAGTAGCGATCTTGCACCCAAAACCGGCCTACGACCAAAGCAAGTCTGCTCTACCCACGGTCACTGCGGATTCACACTCTGATTTACCTTTAGACCTTGTCACACTTACAGCTTCTGTAAAAACTGCATCCCATGCCAGGCCTGGAATGTGCCATTCCGGATCTGCGTGATGAGATTCCCACCAAGGTTTCTGGGGAAAGAGAAGATTGCAGAAATGAATCCAGTCTGTCCTAGAGGAAGCTGGTGCTGAGCAAAATTGATTTGTAGGAAATATGCAAATCCAAGGTAGAATAGGGAGGAAACTCTGCCACTTTCTTATTTGTTTAACCTGTCAAGGAGAGGAAATGAAGTGCACATGTGCTTAATCTATTTCTGTTCCATGATATAGTAAACTTTCAAGAAATGGCTTCTATTATGGCTGCATTTGGACAACCACACTATTTCTCATTCTGCTGTGGGTCACCGAGCTATCTGCACTGATCTCTTTAGCTCCGTCTCAGTTAGTCTTTTAGCGGCTGAAATTTAGTCACTGTTCTAAAAATAACAGGAACATTTTCTAGCACAAAAGGAGTTATAAATGTAAATAGACTTCTGTAAATACGTTAGAAAGACATTTTTATAACTCACATAAGCTGCAAAAAAGGAAGTGGCTCAAAAGCATGCTCCTCAATCGACAGGATTTTATTGCAGGATAAATCTCTGTTAAAATTAGAACATGAAATGTTAATTGCATTTGCACTGTCATGTTTGCTTTCCCTTGTTTTGACACTGGTAGTACATATGTTACATGGCTCTGATTTCATGCAGTGTTTATATTTGATATTAGCTTCCACTGGTGAATAACCTGTGATAACCCTCATGACTGGAGGTGGCTTTCATCTCAGTGATGTTTTTCTAGCTCTGATCCCACCAGAATTATTTTAGGGCTTGATTTGCCTCTATGGGAACAGCAAGAATCCTCTAGAGAGGCACAGTTCAGCAGCAGAGGAAGCATCTGTATGGGCCACACCAATGTGTGACCCTCTGGATGTGCCACAGAGATGCAGACTCCTTTCCCTTGGTACCATCTGTGCTTTGCTTGCTGAAGTCAGCCAGAAAAGCCTGAACACCTCTAGCTGCAGACCTCAGCGACAGGTTGGTAACTTCACTTGTGATAAAAATGATTATTTTTCTCTTTATCCCTCCCTCCTACACAATATTTTGTGAAAAATTTAGGTTAAAGGGACACTATTAAGGATGCAAAAATCAAGAACATGAAAGTTTGGAAATGGCACAAGAAAGAACTGTAACCTAAACTCCACTTTCCCGCACAGCTCTGCTGTGAGATGTGTGTAAAGACTCAGCCACTGTGGGATTCACCTGGCCTCGCTTTAGAAATCAAAAGGTTCATTGTCTCAGCCTGAATTAGCTGCCTGGGCTTGTTCTGCAGTCAACAGTGAGAGAGAAGTATTTTTGGAGAGTGATTCATCCCCTGCTCAGAGAGGTTCCTAAGATCATTTGGATGAATGGGAAGTGCCTGTTCCTTTCCAGGGAGAATAAAGAGAGCCTGAACAATTAGCTTAATCCTAGGCAATCATTAGGCATTTAAAATTAGACAAGATGAATGCACTAGGTTTCTTTGGTAGGAGCTGGCCTCCCTACAGGAGAGAGAGTGTTCAGGAAGCTGCTGCAGCTCTGGTCTGCAGGATTTGGACCTCCCACAGAGGCAGCTCCTGTGAGAGCCAGGCGGTTGGGCAACGGGGGCAGGTGGGAGAAACGTCTTTGCACGTGCAATCTTAGACATGCTTTGGAGAGGTTTAGCTTTCAGTCCTGTAGAAGAAGAGTGTGTTTATAAGCCTGCTTGTTCCAAACTTGACTCATTTAGCCTATAAACCACATCCCGCAGAACATGCTTTCTGCTTTTCGGTTCCTGGATCCTTGTTTTCTAAGACTTATGGCACTTCTACCTGCTAAGTAGACACAGGGAGAAGGGAGCCAGTGTGGGCAATGGGCTTCAGCACTGGTACTGACTCCCTAGCACTGAGATAAAACCTAGTTGCAGCTCTGAGGCTAGCTTACTACAGGAGCTGTTCCAAAAAGGCCAAGATTGGCTTGGAGGGAGCCAAGTCCAGGGCAATGTGAGTACTAGAAAACACAAAAATTCCATTTTTCTGGGAAAAATGCAAGCGCATAAGGACCRCATTCAATCAATGACATTGCAAATTCAAATAGTGGTGGAGCCGAGATACCTGCAACGATCTACAGGTATGAGCAACAGAGGGATTTGCAGGGAAACAACACGTCTTTGTGTCCTCATTTCAGCTACTCTGAAATGTACAGCTCTCAAATGTTCAGCTACTCTGCTGTTAATACAGCCTAAGGAGCTGGGCCCAAAACATGACGCTTGTGAGCCAGCTCCAACCAGGGCTTCCCTTGCTGTCAATTTTCTTTTTTACATGAGCAATATTTTTTCCTCTAATGTGAGGTTCCTGTTGATAAAAGTGCACTCATGCATCTAGTAAGACTCAGGTAATCTGGGCTCTGGGCACTAATGTCCTGAACTTTCATGGAAGGATTTATTTTTGCCTCTTAGTCTTTTCTCAATAGTCTGGGGATGAGAAGAGACAGCATGATAGCAGCTGAGCAGAAGACAGAACAGGACAAGATTTTGCTGTTCTTTTTTCACACTTCCTTTGTGCCGCAGTTTTTTACCGCACAGGAAAACCCAAGATATGTGAAAAACTGAGCTTCAGGGAGAAAATAAAACCTGAATGCTCCTCTGCTTCCTTGCAAACAGTGTTAGAGACAGAGGACATTGTTGCAATCTCATGTAACATCATGTGGGCACAGATGCACATTTGTTTTTCCTCCAAGAAGTGGAGAGAATCAACTGAATATGGCCCTAAGCAACCTAGCTTTGAAGTTAGCCCTGCTCTGAACAGGAGGTTGGAGAAAAGACCTTCAAGTCTCAATCCGTCTGGGATTTCAGCACTGGAARGGACAGTGTAGGCACCTCTGTTTTTCTTTGGCTGCCAGGAGAATTTCAGGAAGACAATAAACCACCAGAGAGACTGTCCCAAAAGTGGTCACCAGTGTGGGACTCTGTCTTCACTGCAACAGAGGTCTTTCTGCCCAAACCCCAGCAGAGAGATGACATATGTGGGTTTTGCCTTGCTATAGATAATTGTCAACCCTAAAGGGTTTGTCCTGAGATGAACAGACTCCTAGCCTGCGGGAAGGCACCGTTAATTTGGGGTTGACTGCAAGTCACCCAGCGTGCACCGTGTTGTCTCTGCAGGGATCCTCCCACCGTGCCCTATTGCAGCAGAAACACTCAGCACCAAGACACCCCTGTTTTGCGGAGCCTGAAATAGGGGAAGAATAAGGCATATTTGTATGAGGGTGGGTAGAGCAGCCAGGGCCCAAAGGGAGGCCCGATACTGTGCTCCTCCCAGCGCACGCCRCATGGCAACAAGCTGGTCTGAGCCTTCCTCTGCCCTCAAGGCAGGGGACAGAAATGGTACGTACAGGTGCTTCAGCAGGAGCAAACCCTCCAGCGAATGCCTCCCCACTGTCTTCAGAGCATTGTCTTGGAGAACTCTGGAATGAGACAAAACAGGCACTTACTGCTACACCAGCTGCTCTACAGGAGGGAACAGGGTTTTCAGAGGAATATGTTCTGCAATAGTTTTACTAAAAATGCCTCTGTTTCCCTGAGTCACCACAGGGACCTGTATTGCCCATCTCAAGACCAGACACTTGTTCCTGTGTTGCTGAAGCTAACAGTAGCCTCATCATTGATTAAACACGCACAGGAACGGCCCCGTAGGATTGAAACCACTAGCCCAAGAGGGGCACAGCTCATGGCATCTCTTGCTGTCCCAGGAAGCACAGGGAATTTATGCCCTTCCTTGCAGAGCATCTCAGGTTTGAATTCAAATGGAAACGGTTTATGTGGATGCTAGTGTTCTTCATATCCTTGGCTCAAAAACCAGACTAGATGGATGGAAAATATCTGAACTCCCAACATTTCAAATGCTAGGGAATACTTACAAGTACTCAGCCCACAGGTATTCCCTCCACACCGGTGCGTCAATGGAAGAAATAGTGTTGCCAGTGAAATCTCTGCAAAGAAATGATTGGCACATCATAATCGTTGTAGCGTGCTATATATAAAAGCTCTGCAAAAAGACTACTTGCAAAATATACTCCCCATGCCTGATATTTCTKGGTGCCAGAGCTGCTCATTCCCCATAGCATAATACCCAGGGATTTTAATTAAGCATTTGCAATGTTGTATACAAAGTCCTCTTTTCTCTCCCACAAATCCCACTGCTTCCTAGGGAAACAGAAGGATCCTGGAGGGTTAGATCTTGAACAGCACGCTCAGAAAAACCTGCAAATTTGGCTATTAAGGTAGAGCAAAATTTGCCTAGACATGCAACAGCACAGCTAGCCCAGCTTCAGCCCCTCTGTGGTGCAGCGCGAGCCCTCGGAAACCACCGGCAGGAGCTGTCGGTGAATCACTCCCAGGCGTCCTCTCCCCACGGGCACTTGGGTGTCTGCGGCGAGTCCTGTGGCTACGTGGGTTTTGGCGAGCGGCTCGCAGGGCCAGGAGCACTTGCCGTCCTGTGTGAGGTCTATTTACCAGGCAGCGCTCACTAGGAATAAAAAGCTGAGGAAGGAAAGAGGGATGGGGGGACTGGGACCGATGCCACAGGCATGTCCCTTAGAGCAGCATTTCAAACCTGGATGTCTAAAGAGAGGGTTAAGCAACTGCGTAGAGAGGTAAATAAAGCAATCTGCCTTCCCTAGGGCCTGTTCGCTGTCAGCTCCAGCTGCCTGTGGGGATCAGGCAGCTGCACCTTAAAACGGAAACGTGGAAGATGGATTCACCGGACCGAACAGAGCTGTCTCCGTCTGCGCTGCCTGCCTCGGCCTCCATTTCCAGGCCGCGGAGACAAACATGCGCCTCCAGGTGTTGCACGTGTCAGCCCACGCCAGCACCGGGACCCACCGGCGCAACCCTGCTCCGCGTGCGCCTATTCCCTCGCTGCTCAGACGGGGCAGCTGGGGGCTGGAAATGCTGCAGTTTGGGGGAGGAACCCCCCAGGGAAGGGGGGTTGGGGCCACAGCCATCCGGGTGAGGGAAGGACGCGGATGACACTCTCCCAGCAGCACGCTGTGGCCTCCCGCTACCCGTAAACGGCACAGCAGCCATTTTCCTCTGCCTCCTTCCCTCGCGGGGAGGCGGGTTAAGGCTGGGGATCGGGAAAGGCTGGTCACCGGTCCCCAGAGCGGGACAAACCCCCGTCGCCGTGGACGGTACTCACAGGATGGAGAGGGCCAGGCGTCCGGCCGCTTGGGGGACGCCGGCCAGGGCGGCGTGGCTGCAGTTGAGCAGCCGCCCGCGGCAGCGGCAGGGCGCCGGGCAGGCGGCGTCGGGCCACTCCGGGGAAGGGGTCACCGCCGCTGCCAGCAGCGCCAGGAGGACGAGGGGGTGGCGGGGCCTGGCGAGGCCCATGGCGCGCGTGGGGCCGGCGCGGCGTTGCCAGGCAACCGGGCGCCGCAGGCCTGGAGGCCGCAGGTAGGCCTCGCCACCCTCCCCCTTGCCAAGCCTCCGGATCGCGCTTTTTCCCCCCGCTTTACCACCCCTAAAAATTAACAGGCTGAGACCCATTCCCACGTGTATCCGCCGTCGAGGCCGGGACCCCCACCCCGCAGCTCCGGGCAAGCCCAGCTGCCCTGGAAGCGGGTCACTGAATGGAGGTGTCTGCTCCCACCCAAGCAGCAGGGCTTCCGCCAGCTCCTGGCTCCAGCGACACGGTCTTACACGCGCCTGAACGCGGGCAGGCAGCGGGGAGCAACGGAGCTTTAATTTCACACCAGCGACCAGTATTTCCAACAGGAATAACAGGAAAGAGGCAGCTTGGTAATTTGTAGCCAAGCTCCAGCGTTTCCTTTCACAAGCACRACCGAGTTCTCGGAGCGTGCCATGGTAGAGGATTTACCACATCCCGTGAAAGTCTGTTCCAGTGCTTAATTATTTCCACCTGTAAAACATCGGCATCTTGCTTCCCGCTTGAATTCTTCTGACTTTGGCTGCCAGCCACTCGATCTTGTTTCACGTTTGCGCCTTCCAGGTTAAAAAGCTTGTTGAGCATCAGGTGTCTTCTCCTTGCAGAGCTGCTGTTGCRTCCTGCATCGTGTCACCCCTTCCTCTTTTTGTTAAGTTAAATACGCCACACTCCCAACATCTCTCATTTCAAGGTTTGCATGACAGATCTCAGTCACCCACGTGGCTCTTCCCTGAGCTCTCCCGCGTCTCAGTCACCTTCTTCCAGCCACAGAGATTAAAAAAAAACAGCTGAGCAGGGGTTTGTTACCAAAACAAGAATTATCTTCCCCAACATGCACCTTTGTGATTTGCGGACCTTAATGTACCTTCCCATTGAATATCCTGCCTCCGAGGTTCATTTATCACATGAACAGTTATAAAATATGATTTTACTTAATTTAATGGAAAACATATGTTCACAGCTTTAAAAAGAACCTTTGCTTTACATCACGATAATGTCCCAGCTACTTGGTTCAATAGATCAACACAGGACTTAGGCTTATCTCTTTAAAAGAAATTTCACCTAMAGAAATACATTTATCTGTGCCTGTGTGCACATGTGTAAGTCCTACAGCTACTCCTGCTGGTAAGACAGCTATTTCTACCCATCTCCGGTGCTCTCTTGCAGATCAGATCTAACCTGCACTGTAGCTCTTCCAGGAAGGGCCTGTTTGTTTTATTTTTAAGTGCTATGCACATCTGATATGCTGTCTAAATAATAACCATACAGCTAAGCTGACTTCCATATATAGCTGACCTGGATAAGTTGACAGGAAAACACTTTCTTCTCCAAGAACGGCATACGTTTTTGGGCTTAATTTTAGTAACACTAGGTTTATTGCCCATTTCTTTCATTGTTACATAGTTGGGGAAGAAGAAAGTGGTGGATATGAGGCACATCTCATTTCCACCGCTTTAGACTTTCACTGTCAATCAGATACTGCAGCATTTTTAGAAAATATCTAAAGTCCAGGCTGCACTAATTAGACAGCGCCTCCTGTTGAGGGAGCTCATCATCAAAACTGAGCTCAGACAAAACTTCTTCTTCTTCGAAGTCAAACTGTTCCARGGACAATTCATTGACCTGAGAAGAGAAATCAAGAGTGAATTTGTTTCTCTACCACGTATTTTAACTTCTCTCTGCACCTGGAAACAAAATGTATTTTTACCATGTACAAGAGACGACCCCCATGGTATCTACAAACTCAGGAACCTTTCTATTTCAGAATGACTGACCAAAATCACAAGGCAGTGAACCGAAAGGACACCCAGCAGTTCTCCTCCCAAGCAAGTTGTTCTGAATTCCTATCTGCTAGCTAGCTGCACCAGGCTGGTATGTGCCTTGCGGAGACAACACTGAATCAACTCCCACGCACCATCACTAGGAAAGCGAGACTGCAGGGGAAGTGAGGGACGACTCTTTTTTTAAACAGAGGTTTGAGAAGCAGCAGGCTTTCTGCCTCGCTTTGCTGCACACTTCTCTAATGGCCATTAAATGTTAGGTCACTTCTCCGTGGGTTTAAATAAAGTTAGATAAAAGGGGCAGTGCAGAAGAAAATGCACAGAGAGAACAAAACAGCAGAAATTTCCTCCCAACTGATATTTCTGATGGATATTAGTTACTTCACACACAAAAATACCTCGTATTTTACTGTTACTCTGCAGCAAGAAAGGAAGGTAGCTCTGTCCATGGATACCAGGTGACTCAGTGTCATCAAATGGGGTAATGTGTCATAAGGTTCATTAGACATTTCCTTAATGCAAGTTGCAGGAGGAGCTGGACACTGTACTRTGCATTGCTGACACATCATGTGAGACTGATGCTTGCTTTCGAAAGAGCACCGTATCAGTGACCTTCCCTGGTAAATAACTGCTTTCAAACTAAGCAAGATGAAAATCCCCTGCTCAGGACTTGCTGTGTACAAAGGCTAGCATTCAGAACTCCATCTCATTGAGCATGATGATAAAAGTTTTATTATTGTACCTGAATATTTTTGTTCTTTGCATGCTAAGAGATCCCACAACTACCTGCAGGTATTTCACACAGCCTTTTAACAATCATTCCTTCTAGGGTAAGAATAAATTTATGAAATTCATTTCTTGATGGGGAGTTTCATTTAAGAACTTAAAAGTCATTTGCTTTAGCTTACTGTAACTTTACTGGGRTTTTCACTCTCACAGATTCTATGAAAAAGCAGGCCTGGACACAGTCATGTGTGAGACTTGTCAGCCCACATCATCCAACTGCTCATTTTCCTGTGCTATTTAAAATGTGCACACATCTCTGCACAAAGATGCCCAAGAAATTAAGACTTTTAAAACCTTAGCATGCTATACAATTTCAAGATGTGATTACTTTCTGAACTTCAAGTTTAGATCAYTGCACAAAAAGAGGACATTAGAGATCGTAGTAGTAACAACCATATCTCTCATCTCTAGAGGTATCACACAGCTATCGTGCAAAGCTAAATACCCACTGGGTTTACCTGAATAAGTCCCTTCAGTTCCTCCTCTGTTAGGGAGTCTGTGGGCTCCTCCTGGGTGGAGTTGTACTCCACAGCCACTTTACCATTGTCTGAAACAACACACAGAATAAACRGCCAGAGACACAACTGTGTGTAATAACAATAAACATACCCTAAACCCTTTCTTGGGATCTGACTGAACAGGATGAATCTACTTCATAACTGCGTTCAGAGGGGGCGGCTGGCTGTTCTGAATGATTGTAGATGGAATAGGGCATTTTATTGTCCCATAGCAGACCGTGGGGTTCTAGCTTATTTGTTCTTTTACATAACACAACCATCTTACTATGAAACACTGAACTTTCCCTAGTGGTTTAAGTAGTGCTTGCTGGCTGCAGCGTTACTATGGACRTGGACAGAGCTCGTGACTCCTACTGTCATGGCTGGGCACAGAAACAGAGGGGCTGATCTTGTTTCTACTGTCAAGCAAGCTCCAGCAGAAGCAGGATTGGGCTCCATCACTTTGAGGACTGTTACAGTTCTGAAAGTGCCCAGGAAGGAAAGAACTGAAGGGTTTGTGATGTTAATTATCAGGCATGGAGGAGAAAAGTGGTAGTTACCGCATGGTACAACTTAAACAGCATGTTGTGAATCTGTAGAGCTGCCTTTTTCTCAGGCCTATGTGCCTGTCTTCTCTGCAGAAGATTAAAAGGCTCTTACTAAATGGAGAGGAAATTGAAAGTGAGGAAGCAGAAATAGATGGAGAAGAAGCAGCATGATAATTGCTGGTCTCTGTTATGTGATGGGCCAGAAGGCAGGAATCACTGCAAAGCATCTGAGTCCAGAGATGCATCTCTCTAAAGGACATCTTAAAGAACCCATGGGAAGAATCTGACAGGTATTTAAATCCTGCTGGATTCAACAGAGCAAGTTCCTGCTCAGATGCTTTGCTGTATCAGTGACTCAGCATGAAGTGGTGTTTACAGGGAAGGTCTCCTCTGTGTGAATTAAGGATAGCAGCACTGACCTGACCACATGAGGTTACATCCTGATGAGATAAAYGCATAAAAGACTGAAGTACTCAGATACTACATAAATAGGAGTCATCTACGAGCTCAAAGAGCACAACACCTAGAATCCACAGAAAGCAGATATGGCTGTTTCTCGGTAGGCACAGAGCCAGTTTCTATAGCTACAAACTGCAGCAATAGTAGCCCCAAAGAAGCAACACCGCATACAACAGCGAGGTGTGGACCTTTGACAGCAACCGCCGGGCCAGGAATCAGATAGGAACATGCAACATGCTGCARTTGCATTAATGTTACCCCTGGAACCAGAATTTGTTCACATCCGTATTCAGCATGTGCAAGTCCAATGCTAATAAGCTCTCCCTGCCAGGGTTTACACTTTAGGCTTCTGCATTTTCTAAAACCAGTTTCAATGGTCTCTTAAAAAACAAAACAAAACAAAACAAAAAACACACACACACACCCCAAAACCCCACCACACCCAAAACACATACAAACAGCTTTCTGATGGGTGTTTCMTTTCACTCACACAGCTCATGCGACAGGACCACTCGGTTAAATCACTGCCAACCACCACACAAGTTTAATTCTGGTGGAGAGCCCAAAAACCCACTGAATTCTAAGCAAGGTTGTGGGAAAAAGAATTCACATTCATTTTCATGAAAGTTATAATGTCATCAGCCCAAACACCCTAGTGTTTAATACAAAAATAAGCCTTACCTAAAACCACAAGGAGTATCTTCTGAAAAGCGCTAGACAAAGCTTTCCCAGCTGCAAGTTTCTGAACTCTTCTTGTGGCTGTGACAAACTCGAGAGGATCTAAACCCAAGGAGCCGTGGGTTATTGATGTTAGGATGACACTCTGCATATGAAAGCACACAAACTGCCTTGTACTACGAAACATAACAAATTCATCTGGGAGCTGAACGCAGCATTATGAATCTGATAAGAAAGCTGCTTATGTTTTGCGAGTAATTGGCAGCRTGGCAGCGCCCTCACAAGGGCTTCATGTGCCAGCCCAGGCAAAGCAGCACATCTTCAGCCCTTCCTCAGGACCCTGCCCAAGGCATCGGGCAGTAGAGATCCCAGCAGGCATTTGGGCTGTGCCACAGGCACAGGATCTCTTAGGAATCACACAGCATGCTCACATCAAAAGTGGCTGCAATGGGGAATGAATAATCCTACGGGTGAGAGAGAGAGAGGGGAACAGAGGGTAGAAAAGCAATAGCGGTATGAAGCAGGGAGGGAAGACACATGCTTAGGACTCCTTGCTGTAAAGCACAGCGGCTTACAAGGCCCCCGCAGATGCTTGTCTCCAGCTAAACTGAGCTATTACGTTAGATTCACATAATGTGCAAACGCAAGAATGACCAGGGTCTGACAACTGCCAGCAGAGACTTTCAGCTGCAGCGAAAACGTACCTTCACCATTTTCTACGTCTGCCTCGCCGAGGCCAACTCCCCTGGTGCGTACGCCATGGTTGGGCATCGTTACTTCTACGGCACACAGGTATTTAAGGGATCGCTTCTGTAATGTCTTTCCCAGCTCCTCATTATCATCATCAAAGCCAGAAACATTCTGCAGCTGTTGGGAAGACCACAAAATAATTACAGTTAAATAGAAAGGGGATATATTGACCACCTAGGCCCACGCCTGCATAGCACAGACCTTCTCTGCAGTGTGTAACCCTAGGCCAGTAGCATACTGCAGAGCCAGAGCAGGGATATTCACTGTTTTGACTCTAATTCAGAAATATCCCAGGGTCCCTATCCTCTGGGAATCAAGCCTGTAATCTTAGTCATCTCAGACACTTTCAGCACATGAAGACTATTGTCAAGTTTTGGCACTGCTTTAAACACAGCCACACGAAAACCGGATCCCCCCATTTGTATAAACAGAAACCCAGCCAGTGCCCTTGCCCACAGCAATCTTCTCTCCCCAGGCTTTCAGAACATCCTCATTTGTGGTCCAAAACGCAGCTCCTGTGGCTGTCTTTATTAGGGACAATGATTTGAGGACAATTCTGTTCATCCCATCAACCGCTCCAATTGAGAATATGGGATGAGGAAAGGGAGCAACAACTGATGGACATAAAGGGCTTCTTACTGTGATGATGCGACTGGACCAGCCGTTAAAGCCAAGGTAGTGGTTGGCCAGTTCCTGGCACTTGTTGCTGTTGAGAGCAAGAACTTGCTGCTGAAACACTTTCTGCTTGATGCAAACACAAACCTGTTGAGGAAAGAAGAATCCTGATTATCCAGGCTTTGCTTCCAGGGTTCCCACTGCAGACACACCATTGGTGGCTCTGGGAGAKAAGTTTGTAGGGAATGCATTCACTAATCACATGGGTGTTTCTGACGTGTCAAATATTTGTAACCCAAGAACGGACCCTGCTTTGCACAAACGATTCCAGCAGAAGGATGCTGCCACATTACTTCTTAAATGCTACCTGGATGCTACTATTGCCAGCAGTGGGGGATGTCACAGGGTATGATGGTAGCACCCAGCAAAAAGTTAGCAAACTTTCATGCAAAAGCACAGGGACTGCCACTGAGGAGGTTAACAAATATTTCACCCTCTTGCTGCAGGTTAGGATGGTGAGTCCTGGAAGTTTCACACCTGGGGCCATTCTACTTACCTTCAAGGGAGATTTCTGAAACAGTCTTTGCCCGTTGCATGCGCGCTGGGCTCTGCTGGCATCTCCAGATGAATAAAACTTAATGATGGCGTAATACCCAGGCCCTGCCACAGCAGCATTTCTGTGTGCTCGCACCGAGTAGAGTAGCCCAAATTTGGAAAACACTGAAAACAGGGAATGCTGAGGAAAAGCAAGAAAAACACAGGTGTTTTGAGGAACATCTGCTGCTGCTCCAGAGTCTGAGCAACAGCCACAGAGACAGGACTACTCCCAAGACCTAATTACTCAGAAAATGAGGAGGTTTAGTGCTGTTCTTGCCAGGTAACAGCAGTAATCCCTGGAATAATCAGCAAGACTGAACATAACATGAGTATCTGGCAGATAACATCTTCGCTTCCCATAAAAGTAAGCCCAAACTGGCCAGATCTCTTACCCTGCCAGTGCCTCCTTCCCAATATTATCCCGCCTCTGAACTGAGAGGAAAGACAGACGTGGGATTTTCTGTCTCCCGAGTTATCCTCATCCCAGGCTGCCTCTTACTCTCCGCTTTGCATGTGTGCTGCCCTGTTAAAGCTTCAGTACAGCATTAATGCTGTATTTTGCAGATAGACTAACAGGATTTTATTTCTGCTCTTCCACATTTTGTTGGTTTCCCAGGAACTTCGGCTTCGCAGACAGCCGGCGGCGGCGTTTCCCTGCTTCCTTGAAGGGCGCTGGAGAGTTTCGCCAGGCCGAGAAGCCGGGGAAACCGGCCGCGGCGCAGAGAGGCACCGGGGCCAGCGGCCACCCCTGCCGCCCCCGCGGGGCCGCACGGGGCCCAATGGAACAACAAAACCGCGAAATAATAATCATAAAAGAAATAAAAAATGCATTATTAGCGCATGGGGAAGGCGATGGGAGAAAAGGCCAGCGCAGGCGAGGAGGAACTGCGGCCTCAGGGCTGGGGGAGCGGGGAGGACTCAGCCTCGGCCCCCCGCTCCTCGGCCCCAGGAGGACGCGGACGCGGATGCAGCCCCGCGCAGCCCCGGGGGTCGCGGCCCGGCTTCGCCTCACCTCCAGGCCCGGCGCCTCCTCCAGCCCCCAGACCAGCAGCGTCTGGACGCTCCCCACCGGCACCCGGAACTCCACCACCTCCGCCATGCCRGGCCCGGAGCGGGGAAGGCGGCTCCGGCCCGGCCCCTCGGCCCGCCCCGGCCCCGCCGCCCTCAGCCCCCCCGGCGCCCCGAGAGGGGGATATGGCCGGCGCCCCYGATCGCCCACCCCAGCCCACCTCGCCCTGGGGGGCTCCCCGGGAGGCAGCGAGACACGCACAGCTTCAGCGGGTAGCGGGTTTATTCTCCTCGGGCCCAACCGGTTCCCGTTACAGGAGAGGGGGCTCCCGGCGGAGGGTCGGGAGCGGCCCCCGGCTCTTCTTCCTCAGCAGAGGGGTGCCGGGGCCGCGCGTGGTGGGGTCGGGGGCCCCATCGCCTCCCTCAGATGGTGCAGTTGCTCTCGCCGAAGCGCCGGCACTTCATCACCTTCAGGTAGGTCTCCACCTTGTGCAGGTCCTTCTTGAAGCACGACAGCAGGCCGTAGTTCTTCAGCAGGGCGTCCTCGTTGCGCAGGTGGATGTCGAATTTGTCGTAGGTGGATTTGAGGAGCGGCGGCCCGCGAGGGCTCCGGTCGTCCAGCTCCTGCAAGGAGGCACCGGCGTTAACGGGGAGGAAGGACGAGGCTGAGCGGAGCAGGCCGGGGAGGCTGGAGGGAGATGGAAGCGGAAGGAGGGCAGACGGGCCCAGGACTGAGCGTCATCGAAGGCGCTGGGGCTCCTCTTGCRACGCTGGGACATTCCCTCGCGTCACGCTTCCCCTCCAGCCCGTTCCTGCACCCTTCCACATTTTTCTTACACGCTGTGGCTCTCTGTTCAAAGTCAGACCTTCTTCACTGTTTTCAGGGAAGTTTCAAGTCCCTTCTCCCACCTCGCTTCAAAGGAATTTTTTTTTCTCTTATGACCTCATATGTCAAAGTACTCTCAAGTCTATATGTTTGCAAGAATAGCAATTGTACAGGGATGATGTTACAGAAACACAATTTCATGCATATGAAACTGCCAGCAAGAAGCGAGCTGGACCAAATGCTGCAGGAAGGGAAGACTCTGTCTTTTGGGGTCTTCAAAAATGTGGAGATTCGTAGGGTTTCTCCATAGCAACCCTAGCCAAGGAGATGGGGAAACGAGCAAATAATTCTGTCTTTTCTCCCACTTTCCCAGTGAACAAAGCTCTAACCCAGACCCAGGCTTTGAGCATCTGGAGCTCAGAGATCTGCGATCTGCCACCCCTCCTGCCCTGCTTTGCTCACCAGCTGACACAGCAAATAGAACTTTTTTGGTTAAGTAAACAGTGGCTTAAATGGACACAATATGATTATTTGTTTAGTTTCTGTATACCACTTTTCAATGTCCTAGCACATATCAAATGGAGACCAAAATCTGGAAATGGAACTGATACATAWACCTGCTTTCTCCAGCTGAAGCGCCAGGTCAGAAGATCTCTTTCTACTCTCAGGGCTTGACTTTCAGCGTTGTTTAGATGCTTGAAGATGTAAATAAGTGTCCAGACTCATTTCTCACAGATCTAGATCTCAGAGCTCTAGCTACATTGTGGTGCTGGCAGATAGACTTACTTACAGAGTGAACTCATCTGACAGGGGATCCGGATAGGCAATGAACAGTTTCATTTAAAAAGACAAAAAAGAAATTGAGTGACCTTTCTGAARATCATTCTCTATCTCTCACCTGTCTAGATGCTCTATACTGTAAATCTCATTTAAGAGAGAGGCATCAGAGTATGGGCTTCCACCTGTACACAGACTTACAAGGTTTGCTTCTATAAAATGTCATTAGTCCTTAAAGTCATGTTGCAGATCCTTGCATCATTTACTTCCCTTGAAAGTGTTTTGTGTGGTGATGTAGCAAACATTCTTGCATTGCTATTTGTATAGTAGATTTAACCAATTGAGTATCCTTTGGTGCTAGGTTTGGAAAGAYTTGGGGTCTAGACTGTTGTGATATTCCTAGTCTGTGCTGTTATCTGAGTGGTTATAGCAGTGTTATTAACATCTGTTTTGTTTTTTCTGGTACTCCCCAGTGAAGAAGTGTGTGCGATGGAGTGCCGTGATTTGATTGTGTTAAAAAAAACAAAGTTGAAGGGATGCCCCTGGTCTTTRGAGTGGAGGTGGGGAGGTTTGTCGTGGTCTTTGGATCCTGTGGAAGACTCTGAGAGCTYCGTGCCTTGTGTCCAGGAGATCCCTGGTATTCTGTAATCATGACACATCTGCAACTTACCCTCATCAGGGCTTGGATCCCTTCTTCTAGGTCCTTCAGTTTTTCATAGACTCTGTCTGAGGTGCCAAAAACCAGGTTGTTTGTGAACACCTTGCTTAAGTACTGCACYGGGGTCAACCAGGACTGGATAAGAACCAGTGAAAACCGAAGAAGCTCCATGTCCTGAAAAGAAAAAAACAGTGGTCAAAGCTGTGCAGGTGAGTTGTGGAGCTACCCATGTGTCCTTATCCCTCTGAAACAGCCCAAAGGTGACCCAGAGATGTCACTGCTTCYGCAGCTTTGGCAGATATAAATTTGTTTGTGAGCTGAGGAGTACCACCCAGAAATCTGTCCTGTGCAGAAAGTATTTTTTTCTCCTCCTTGCTATGGKATATGATTTATAGCCTAACCCGAAAGAGTCTTTCTTTCTGCATGCAGGGTGTGCACAGTGAAATGGGAGAGGAAGAACAGTACCTCAAGAAGTGCTGGAGATGTTAAACCTTACAGATGGAAACCCTCTGTTCCCATATTGAAACACAGTTGGGCTCTTAAAATAGGTCTGTGCTTGCCCGAGGGAGAGAACTTACTGATTTCTGCTGGGCATCATCCTTCCCTGTGGGAGCAGGAATGGTTTCCGAGTAACAAAATGCTGACTGGGAATTTTTGTTGGCGTGTCTCTGGTCCTCCGGAATATAGGTGCGTTCCTGTGGGGACATCCCAAATACACTCAGATCTCTTGTTGCCTGTGTACTGGCAGAAGACCGTAGACACTTTTCTCGGGCTGTTCTGAACGGTTACTCTTTGCGAGAAAGAAATACGAAATAAAAAGTATCTCTGTGCAGGACTGTCAGATAGGAAGCAGGASTTCACAGTTGGCTCAAGAGTTACTGGAATTAAAGGTCATCCTCTCGTTAAGCCAAAGTGCTAATGTACATGCACAAAATATTCGGACTGGGTTCTCTCTAGGAGTAGAAGACCCCCATGGACAGGTCTCACCAAAGCAGACARCTCATGTGTGCTGTTGGCAGTAGCAGAGATTGAATACTTTTAAACACTCAGAATTAGCAAGGGCCATAGGTGACCAACYCAGGAAATCTTGCAAAGAGGTCTGCCATAACCTGTCCTGTCTTACTAAGGCCTTCTTTCCTCACCCTGAGCTGACAGAGAAGACACCAACAGTTAAAAATATCTCTTTCTAGAAACTTATACTGGCTCTAGGTTGACACAGCCATGGCACAGTCCCCAAACCACCAAGCTAATGAGGAGGAGATGCCCCGATACCGCAACACTTACAAACTCTTTGTACGTCTCAGCAGCCAGGAGGTGAAGGTGCTGAGCCCTCAGCACAGCATTGGCAAACAGGTTGGAAAGGGGCATGGCCGGGAAGGTTGCAGCTTCCTTTGGCCACTGCAATCCCAGCGTGATCACAGCGATGAAGAGAGGAGAAAACCACGACCCTACAGCAAAGAGAAGGAAGAAGGTGTTAGCAGTCCTTTAGTGACTGTGCTGAGGAGTGGGTGGCACCTGTGAATTTCTGCTCAGCCTCTTCTGTTCTTGCTGGCTGAGGGCTCACCTYGCTGAACATCTTGTTTGTCTCTGTAAGTGAACTTAGCTCTGTAGCTCCCCCAAATCAGATGAAAACCCCTCCCCTCTCACTAGACGTGCCCTCAAGTCTCATACTGCTCCCAGTGTTACAAGCACTATTTTCCTGGCTGAAGTCATCGTTGTTCCTTGAAAACTAGAGCTCATCCCTGCCATTTTTCCTTAACATGGTCGTCATGTTTTTCTTTAGGCCTTGGCCTCATGAGGAGAGCACAGTGCACTCATCATTGCATGAGCGAGCAGGGAACAGTGAGTACAAGATAACATCCCAGGGAGGTGAGGGACTGGGAATAGCTCACTTCAGCCTTGTTTTACATCATCCTGCTGACATGTGAAACCTGCTGCCTGCCTCCACTTGGGACAAGATCTGATTTCCTTACCCATGCTGTGACTAATGTACTTTTGGTCTCTGATGGACAYACCTGTAGGATTTGGTGGTCTTTGTCAAGCCTGAAGGTTTTAATCCATGGCATTTAACTCATGCAAGTATCCATCTATGCTTACTGAGACCACAAAGATAATCTCAGCCAAATACCTTTCAGTAGAGGAATACCCTGGGGCATGTAGGACTTCTGCATTAGACATCATCTTGATCCCTGGCTTAAGCCTTGAATGTGAGTTTTAATATCCCTGCCAGAATTTTTGTTAGTAGTAACTACTATAACTGCAGCTTCCCTTGTTCTTCATGTTCATGAGCCTTTCTTGAGCCTTGATGAGTTTTGGCTAATGATTACATCAATTCATTAAAGTCACACTGTAGGGAATTATAATCCATTTCACTGGTTTATAAGTTACCACATTTTAATTTAGGGCTGTCACTGAGTGAATATGGCCCACCACAGCACCACCCCATGTGTACAATATCTCCCACCACCCTAGGCATGCAGCAGCACTGGCAGTCCTTTAAAACTGAAATAAAGAAAATTACCTGGAGCCATTTCTGTCTGGTGAGTTGCTCAGGTGTTGCTTGAAAGTGAATGTTTCCTCCTTTCATCTAGGGCTGGTAATGGTAACTGTTGAGCCACCCCTTATATAGTAGGGGGTCTGTTTAAAATGTATGTATGTGTTCATGATCACAACAACCTCTCTATATCTTCTCCATGCATAAATGCACATGTGTTCGCAATGGTGCTACCTAATTGTAGTCATTTATACATAGATGTAAAGGTTGGGGAGGATGTTTGCCTAGGGATAAAATTAGTGCTGAATGATTTCTCCATATTCTGCTGTTTATTGCAAACAAAGGTCTTATCATCGTTGGAAGACCCAAACCAAATCAGATCAGCTCTTTTACACAGTGGAATTTCCCACAGTGGATAGAAAATCCACCTGATTTCCTGCCCGCTCCAGGCAGACTCTGACCCACAGTTAACAGGACCAAATTGGTCAGTTTGGGAGACTTCTGACATAAAGCAAGTGGGATTTTTTTCCGTTTATTGTTAGGGAGGATGGAGCTGGATGGATGTTCCAAGATGAATAATTTGTTTGCCATGTAACTTCTTTCATGCTACCAAATTTTCACAAATTCAGCAAATAGTTTTGGTGGAAAAAGGAAATTTTGAAGAAGTTGATTTTTTTGAAAAGAACATTTTTTGTCCTTTGAGGTAGTGGTTTGATTCACATCTTCAGTCAATGTATTAATTTATTTACATAAGGAATTGAAAGCACCTGAGGACAAATGTAATTTTCCCGATATGACTGCTAAAGCATTGAACTGAGAAAGTCATTTGCAAAGCTCTACTTTGGGAGAATGTGAAATGTAAAACACAGAGAGTGGCTGTTTCCAAACACAGACAGAATAAAATCGCTTGAGTGAGCTGTTTAATCTAGCATAGGTTTGACGGAGTGCTCTCATACCCATGGGCTTCTTTGGGTACCAACCTGCCCATTGCAAATGCAGATCTGAGCTCCAGGAGGTTTCTCACATCTTCAGCTGGGCAAAGCTCTGAAAAGGACCTGGTTGTAAACCACCTTCTGCTCTTTGTGTGAGATACAAATGTGAAGTATCTGTGGATTAAGCAGAAGGCTGGTGTGGAATTGAGGGTGCAGAGGAGGCGGGGGAAGAGCAGAGATCACAGCACATCTATCCTGGCTTTTGAGCAGAATGAGACAAGACCTGGGATGGCCAACTCCATGGAAGCTTAAAGGACTTTACTGGTCCCAAGGGCAATTTCCCCAAGCCGCCCTGCTCTGGTCCTTTGTCCACGGCTCTTTTCAGGGACAGTCCACCTGTCATGGGCRGTAAACTTGGTGACCCCAGCCCCGGGTTTGGCTTGCTCCCTGTGGAGTGGCTCTGGTTTCCATGAGGCAGCATCATCCCTGAAGCGGCTGGAGCAGAGGGTGCGAGAGCTGGTTAATAAACATGCTGGGGAGAGCGCGGTCTGTTCCGAGAAGCCCCTTGGTGTTTGCTTGCTGGAGACATGGTGGTGTCACAGCGTAAATGTCAGTCCCTAGAGAAGCGAGAACAGTGGGTCCTGCTGCTATCAGGTATCCAGTCACCCAATAGCCAGCAACATCTGGGGGTGTTTTTCTACTCCAGATCGTGTTTAAATATTATGTCAATACTGGTCAGAGATGAGCAGAGCAGCAGGCACCCCAGCCCAGCATAGGCTCTGCTCTCTGGTTAATGATGATGCTCCACCACTGCAGCTAGATTCATACAGCACCTCGCAGCTAAGTCCTTGCCCATCACTCAATGCCCTGGTGCCTGTCCAGTTCTGTTAGTAAAAGCATGGTGATAAACCATCACTTTTTATGTTGCAGTCAAGCACGGAGATGCCAGGAGGCTCCAGACTGYGTGGTGTCCCTGAAACCTGGTTTGTCCCTGCTTACATCACCTCTGGGCATTAAAAGAGGCAGAAGCTTTGCTTAGAAGGTAGCGTGTGACTGTGAAATTCTGCACTGGACGAAGACATGCCACTAACAGAATTACAGTTGCATAAGTATCTCCCAAACATCGATTTGGCCTTTTTCTAGCTTTCAAGTGCCCACTTTTGTGACCCAAAGTAGTGTCTCATAAAGCACCATTACACTCTGTCATTTCCTTTTCTCTTTTGAGAGAGAAAAAAAACCTGAATTCTCTTCAAGGTGGTCCCCCATCCACGTACCTTGCCTTGAGCATCACCAGAAGCATCAGAACAAGTGAAGCAGCCTTCCTTGCAGGCACATATACTCTCTGGGTCCTCCTGACCACCCAGCCTGGGGTGAGTGGGTGGGAGGGACCTTTCTAGCGCTGTGCTGGGCAAGTTGGAAGCTGCTGGGTGAGCTGGAGCTGCAGTGAATCCTGACCCGGGAGCCAGCTGCTGGCCCACAGCCCAGGCTGAGCAATTCGGTGGACAACGACGTGGTTGACCCAGGTTGTAGGCAGAAGTTAACCACCTCTGCTAGCTCACCGACTCCTGAGGTAAATACTCCTTTTCAGGTTGAACTGGTGGTTTTATTTACTGGAGCTAGAACTGCTCAGAGCATCCTCATGGTTCCACAGAGAGGAAAGGGACCAGCTCCATCAAACACACTTGGAAATGGTAGATCCAGGACCGCATCCCAGTGGGGCTTGAAAACAGCTGTCTGCCTAATCATCCTGCTGATGGTGGGGATACAAATCAGTTAACAATATAGAGCCTGGATTGTATGTACTGAAATATATTTATTTACATTAAATGCATTTTAAATACAAGCCTACATCAATATAAAATTACAACAAATCTTAACTCTAGCCTCACTCAAAACTAACTTAAGATTTTAAAATAAAACCCTAATAGTACAGAAATATTAATTTGTTTCTGGCATTTTAAAGGAAGCCAAGGCCCTGGGCTAGGTAGGTAGCTGAGCGACAGAGTGGAACTGGGGTTGCCGAAACTGCTTTTGACATCAGTGGCTTCCTCTCCAGGTGCAAACAGCAGATTCTCCTTATTTCATATTATTCAGTTAAGTCAGTTTAGTGAATTGTTTATACAAAATTGAGAAAGCAGTTGGGAATCGGGAAGGCCGGAAAAGTTKCCTTCCTCTTCCATTTCCTAAATGAAAACAAGGCATGGAGGGATGAGCTCTGCTAGTTCTAAAATCTTGGCAAACGTGGGAAACAGGAACAGCCAGTTCACTTCTCCCACTGTGAATACTTCTTTCTTTAATTAATCAATTTTATAAGTAAAACGTGTTTAAATAATATTTACATACATATGTATGTAACTAATTTAGGATAGTTTTATTTTACTAATAAAAAAAAAAAATCACCCTTAAAATGCTGTTTTTGTGCTATTTAGATTGAGTTCCAGTTTCCATTAAGGTGGCTACCAGTAAACAAGAACCATCCTGTTCCCTGCTGAAAAGCCCTGTTTGCGCCCTCACTTTTCTGCCGGCTGTTTCAGGAAGCGGAGCAGTCCTGTCTGCTTCTCCTTGGCGCCCCAAACGTAGATATAGCCCGGAGGCCCTGGGCTCTGCCGGGGCAGTGTTACCCATTGCTCTCAGAAAGCAGATAGTTTCAGCCACACAAGCCACACAGCTTTTCGAGTGGGCCAGGTAAATCAAGGAAAACTACACATTCGGGCCAGGATCCTTCCCACAACAAGGGACACATGCACGCAGTCCRAGCTGTTCACTCACAGCTGCTTGATGTCATGTCTAATTTATCCCCGGAGGTGACTTTTTTTTTTTCTCCTAGTCAATCCTGCAAGGCAGCAGTGGTGAAGTTTTTTATAGCAGGGCTCTCGTCCCCAAATGCATAGCCGTGGGACCCTGGAGCAGCTCCAKGCCCACTAAGCATGTTAATCTTTTGATCGTCTGTGCCCCTCAGGCAGGGAAGGCTGACACCACCATGTCCCTGCTGAGGGGCAGGGTGGTCCTTTCCCAGTGTATCCMAAACACATGCAGCTTCTCTTCCAGGGAGCTAATTGCTCTTATTGCTCCTTATTCCTGGTACCAGGGCCCAGGGAATCCCGCTGACACTGGCACCAGGGTTATGGGACACACCAGGACTGGACATGGCAGGATGGAGCTAGGACGCCTGGAGGAAGAAGGGCGTGAATTTACCTGTTATCTTTATTCGGACTTCAAAAAGCAGTTGGACATTTGTGTCCCACAGTTTATGTCCTTCCCATAGGTTCTGAGGTCACACGTGGCCCTTGCCAAGGGCGACCTCCTTGTGACACAGGACAGCTCTTGTCTGGAGAGGAGCAAGCCCTGCACAAGAACCTCCAGGCCAGAGCTCTCTCCCAGCCTTTGCTATCATCCTTGCACAGAAAAAGGCACTTCTGGAGGATCCTCCATCTAAGACAACCACCAGCTTGGCCTGCTGGACACATCTGTGACTTGACAGGTAGCTACTTCTCATAACACCCACCATGCCAACCCACAGGGTGCTGCTCACCTCGGCTCCTCTGCCAGGAGTGCAGGGGGCTGCAGTGGGGTCTTGCAGCTCAGGAGGGTCCATGCAGCACAAGGAGATATCATGCCTGGCCCTTGTGTCTCCTTCTTGGAGACATGGGGGCTGGAAGAGACCCACTGCCCACTCTGGTACACTTGTTGCATTAAACACACAGGAGCTCAGTGTGTTGATGTGAGGCTGGCTGAGGTTTTGGGGCTGTTTGCTACTGGGGGACAACAGTTGGCTACTAATTTCTACATATACATTAGGGATTAAGCAGCGGGGCAGTAAAAGCAACACCTGGGGCAGGACAGTCTTAGTGGGCATGGTCTGGACGTGGCGGTGGACGTGGCAAAGCAAGCACCAAAGGGCAGCAGGGCTCAAGCTCTGTGCAAGGCTACCAGAGACGGCGTGCTGCGCGCCGGTGACTCAGTCCATGATCCCAGCTTGGGATCGAGGCACCTGTGACCACCTGTGACAGCAGGAGCTGGGGTCCTGTCCCCTCGGGGGCCAGCAGGTTGACGGCAGGCACAGTGGGGAGTGGTGCCATGGGTGCCTGCGTGGTGGTGGGTGCAGGGCTCTTCACTCCTCGCCTGGATGCTCCCCGACTGTCCATTTGGCCTTCACATCCCGAAAAGGAGTAATGTCCTCGTAGGTGGCCATCTGTTCCACTTCCAGGCCCTGTGGCAAGAGGAATGAGGCTGAGAAACATGATGGGGAGCGTGGCACCGGCTGCAGCACATCCCTCCCTCCCATACCCATGAGCAGAGACCTATCTCCAGACGATCCCCCTGGAGATCAGGGCAGTCTCTGAGAGGGGAAAAGATGGAGACAGAAGGCTGCAAGTGCTTAGAGCTTGGCTTGCTTTTATGAGAAGCTCTTCAAGGCTGATGTGCAACAGACACTTGGGAGGAAGATGCCCTGGTACACCCTGCAAAGACTTGTGGTACCTAGCAGACACCCACAAGGACACAATAGGCTATTTCAACAATCAAGCCGATATAACAGAGGTATTTCTATAATTAATTCAGTATTACCTCGTAGGTGTGGTCCTCCTCAGGGCTGTCCTTGCCTTCACCCTGCAGAAAGGAGAGTCACAGGCTGGGTGTCACCATCACCCACATAACTGCTGGTGCAGGTTATGTCACGGGGCACAGGGGACCCCGTGCAATGTACCAAAAAAACAATCCCTCCCCATCCCCATCCCTAGTGGTGTCCTCACTGCCTTGGCCAAGTACCARGCTTGTGGGGGACCGCTATGAAGAAGGCAGTGGCAAAGCTGGGGACATCYCCACTGCTGGAGATACTGTCACTCACTTTATCTAGGAAGAGAAGCATGGGGACGCTGATGAAGATGACCAGCAGGATGGACTGGATGATGATGATAGCGTCTTTCAGGGTGTTCCTGCTCTGGACCTGCTGGATGTTGCTGTGACCTAGAAGCACAGGGAGAAGTCCTGAGTCCCATCTTAGTTCCAGGCTCCCGGGGAAAGGGGATGAGCTCACCATGGCAAAAATCCCAAGTCCCATCTTAGTTCCAGGCTCCTGGGGAAAGGGGACAAGCTTGCCATGGCCATGGGTTCATGCCAGGGCAGATGTGTTGGCAGAGCTGGGGGGAGCTTGGCAACATGTCCTCACCCTCAGGAGAGACCTGAGAATTGCAGAAACCTGCTGGGACTGGCATCAGGGACTAGCTCCAGAATGAGATGTCCTGGGCAGGACACATCATTGACCAGGACAAGCAGAATGTCTTTTTTCAAGGAAATGCAGTCCCTGGGATGTGTTTATGTGGCACAGATGAGCCATGGCAAATCAGAGGGGTTATCCAGCTGCTTGCTTGGCTGGCAGTGTGCAAAGAAGTGACTGCGGTGCCATGGGGCATCCAAACTTGTATCCAAAGGGATCTCACAGGCATTGGGGAGAGGTAGATGCACAAGGGCATGACATGGGGCTCATACGGAGGGGGAAAAGTGAGAGGTGCATGTGGAGAAAGAGCATCTCCTGGGGTGTGCGGGGGTTGGAGAATGTGCGGAGGYGAGCGGGGCATATGGGGTGCTCTCACTCACTCATGACTCTGAGCTCGGTCCCGCATGTGTGTGTCTGCTTCTTCTCCTCCGTGAGGTTTTTACTGTCGCACACGTAGATGCCGTTGTCCTCATAGGTGATCCTGAAGATGGTGAAGTTGATGAAGGTATCCTTCCGCTCTATGCTGAAGCGGGAGGTGCTGTCATCCAGCTCATAGAGGTTGTCGKTGCCCTCCACCATTTTGTACCACTGCATGTGCTGAGGCTCGGAGGTGTAGCAGATGAAGTGGACGGGCATGTTCCTCTTGGCCGCCACGTAGCGCGGGTGCTGGTGGGACTTGGGGCATGCCAGGCCTGCTGGGGGAGAAGGGTGCTCACAGCCTGCTCCCCACCCGAGCACAGCCTTCCCTGGGGCACCCCTCCACCAACGCCACCTGGGAAGAGAAGAAATTGCTCTTCTCTTGCAATTAATACCAGTGAACACTGGGCTGGGCRCGTGAGTGTGGGGTCCTGGCACCCCAGGGAGGACATGGCTCCACCAGGGAAATGGAGAAAGCACAGCTCCCGTGAGACATCCCCAGCATCCCCTAGGTCAAGAGCTTTCCATTTTAATGGATTATGCTTCTTTGGAGCGTTTGGCTTTGTTTTGATGAAGCAGCAGCATTTGCAGTGGCTATCAGAGACTTTTTGTGAAAATATTCCTTTAGCAGAAACTCCAATTTACTGTAGAAATGGCTTCCCTGGGATATTTTTTGCCTGCTCCCACTCCTGCCTATGTACAACTAGTAGCTGCCCTCCTAAAGTCATAAAGAAACGTATTAATTTGCTATTTACTCAGGATCCCTTCACAGGTGATGTCTTGGTTTTCAGACACACTTCTATGGCCTTTAATAGTCACTTACACATGCTCAAAATTGTTAGTTGCCTTTATACATTCATCATAATTGGGGCTTTCCTCTAAAATACAACTTAATTCCAGCTGTTAATTTAGCTGCCAGACTTGATTTTCTTGCATTATTTTTGGTTTCCRTAATTAAAACATGAGTGATAAAATGGATCTGTTCTATATGGTTGAAATCAGCAGCCGTAAGCAGCTTACTGCTTTGTGCAAAAGCCTCTGCTAATAGCTCTCCTGCCACCTTGTAGTACATGAACCAGGGCCCAGAGCCCAAGCATTTAAAAGCATTAGAGGCAAAACCCCATGGAGTTCAGTTTATCTTGTTAGTCCCAGCTTAGGTCCAAAAGTGCCGCCTGTCATGGAGTTATGGGAGCTGACATGCACTAAGAAGCCTTTGCAAGGACAGACCCATGTCTTCAGCTGGCTTTTCTCCTCATCACTAGCACGTTTTTTGTATTGTGTTGTATTTGGTATTTTTGCTGCATTTTGTGCTTTTGCCTGTAATTTGCTCCCAGAGCTGAACTTGGGTTGCAGAATTCATGATTAAYGCCCTGAAGATGGGAATGGCACAAACTGTGTGTGCATGAATCGATTGCCTGGTCCTGAGCCGTGCTACATGCTCTGCAAACATGAAGGAAAACTACTTGGGTTCTTGGGAAAGCCAAAACTGATCCCGCTTTGCCGAAGGAGAGCTAGACGCAAGGCTGGGGAAATGCCGCGGAGGAGATCACAGCCTGGGATTCCCTCCAACACTGTCAAGCACAATTTTAAAGGTTTGCCCAGTTAACACAGTGCTTGGGGTAAATGCTCTGTCAACAATTTTAGAATGAAGTAGGTGGAAGAATTAGGCATGTGGTTTATGGTCAGGGCCATGACTCAGTCAGACAAGGCATCATGGCTCCTGGTGGTCCCCGTGTAACATGTCTGAGCGGAGGTGGGATTGGAGAAGTCTTTGAGTTCCTGCTGGTCCCACGGCTCGGCACATCCAAGTTTTGTGAGATGCRGGGAAAGGGCTGTGGTGATGGGGATGTCTCTAGCTCTGCAGGGGACCAGTGCCTTTGTGGCGCAGCCAGCGGGGATGGGAAGGGGCCCTGGGGCCATGCATAGGGAAGAGCCTGAGGGGCCCGAGATGTTACTCACTTGTATCGCTCCCGGTGCTGTTCCYGGCTGCTGAGATCCCACCTGCAAGACGAGAAAAGGGGCTTGAAATAGCAGTCACGAGCTCATGTAGGATGAGCTTGTGTAGGATGTCCCACGTGGGACGGTGTGCACTGCGGGCCCTTTGCACCCAACACAGGCTCTGAACACAGGCTCTACCTCTACCAAACCCAGCACAACTCAGGGGCAACTTCAAAACCCCCAGCCAAACCCACAGCACTGTCAGGACTCTTCCATCCTTCCTCACCCTCATCCTCCATCCAGCTGCGGGGGGTTGGGGGCCTCTGTCCCTTGTTCCCCAAAGCWCGGGAGGCCACAACTCAATGGCTTGGCTGCCTCCTCTTGCTAGGACAAGCCAAACCCCATCTCYGAGAGACCAGACTATTTTGGGTGCTGACCCAGGAGAAGCAAGTCTCCGTGTCTCACGTGTGATGGACAGTGCTGGGGCAGCATGGCATGGGGTTGACTGCTGTGTCTGGAAGGAGCAAGGTCGAACCTTTCTGGGGAGCATCCCAACCCGAGCCACCACTCAGAGGAGAGGGCCTACCAGCAAGGACACAGCACAGTGTGATTTGGGTACAAACCCTTCTATTTCCATCCTGTCTCCTGAATTTTTTCTAACTGAACAGGGCTGCTTTCTGGTTGATGTTYCAATGAAACCTTGCAGAAAGGGTCTAGGCAGACCCTGGGGCTCCATCACAAGATCACTGAATATTTCCTGGGTCAGAGAGGAGGATGAGGTATGAAACTCTCTGTAGTTTGGTGACTTGGACATTTCCCCCTCTGAATGAGGACATGGACGGCCAGTTCCTGCACACATTGCTGTTGCACGGAAAAAAGACTTCAGCATCCTCTGGAGCAGGAGTCCTAGGGCCCCACTTGCAAGTGCATGCTCTAACTGCTCAGCTAGAGAGCCACCCACAAGCTCTCCACGTGAATATTTAATTGCTGTGCAATGGGGTTGATACAAAACTGGGCTGACTTATCACGTGGGCGGCAGCAGCAGGTTTGAACCCCCCAGGAAGAGGCAGTACCCTAACTGCAGTCTTCCATGGGGAAAGGGAGCGAGATCTCAGCCCATCTGGGCCCACCTGGAGGTCACCTGCCCCTTTTAGACGCAAGCCAGGCCTCTTTATTTACGCTCTCCATTTTCTCATCTGAATCAACCAGAAACACTTTCCCTGCTGGGGCTTCCCTGGGATTTAGGTCACTTGATGGCCAGGAGGGCTTTTAGCCTCGGGGACCATGGGGGCCCCACAGGGCAAGGGCTGGGAGCACACATGGGGCTTGGACCTGCGGCGCAGTGCAGGAACCGGGGCGAGCACCGGGAGCCCCCGGCTCACCGGCCCCTGCGTGAGACCCCCTGCCCGCAGCTCCTGTGCCCTGTGGTTTAGGTGCCTCGTTTCCTCCCGCTGCAGCTGGGCCGGAAGAACCAGCTCTGTTTACTGCATCGCTTCAGTGCCCAGCTCCGTCCGTTTAATGAACGTCAGCTAAACCCCACCGTGGGGAACTCTGGCGCGGAGGTGGGGGCTTGCACCACATCCCAGCGTGTTCGGGCTGCTGCAAAAGTCCCCCAGAAGAAGCTGCTGTTCAGTTGCCAAGCCCAAGCTTTGCTCAGAGCCCTGCGACCCTGGTGCAGATCTCCCTACCCCAAAGAGCAGCCCGCAGGGATGTCCTGGCTCAGCCATGGGCTCCCCTCGCTGCCCCAGAGCCTCYCCCAGGACTGGGCTGCTYTGCTTTCCAGGCCCTGCCCATCTCCAACATCTACCTCTCTGCAGACAAACTCTCCCCTCCTTGAAATAAAGCTGGAGAGATGCGCATTTTTTCTGAGAGGAAGAGATGCACCTCATCCYGGTGCAGGGCTAGCGTGGATCAGAGCATGGCAGGATTTGCCCTCTGAGTTTTGCTGGTGTTTCTAAACGAACAGCTAGGCTGGTTTCTCACCTGGCAGCCCCCCCATAGCCAAACTTTCCTTTACAACCGCAACAGCTAGACGCTGGCTGGCAGCAGATGGACTGAGCCTGGCCTCCCTCGAAGCCACCAGCGGAGGCTGCAGAGGTGCGTGTGGCACTGCGAGAGCTGTGATATAACCCCGTGAGCCAGCGGATCCGGTGAGCCAGGACCTCAAATCAGTGCATGTTCGGGTGGCCGCCAAACAGAAATGCTTTAAAGGTTCCCCTGCGTGCGCAGAAGTCCCTGCCCCGAGGAGGAGGAGAAGCAAAGGGACAGGAGCTGGGGCGCGGGTTTAAACCGCTGCTTCTCCACGGGGCGGCACAGGGAACCGGCGCTTTGCCTCTATAACTGGCCTTGGGCAGCTTCGTTAGCTCCAGGACGAGCTCCCCTCGCGGTTCAGGCCCAGCTGCCCGGTGGGCGTACTAACGTCACCGCCGTCCCGTCTCAGCCGACGAGCCGGGCTGGAGCAGCTGCTGCTCAGGGCGCTCAGCTGCCCTGCTTCAGTGCTCCCCAAACACCCCAAAAGCCTCTTTGCTCGCATGTCTCTGCAGCTCCTGAGCGCTGAACCCTGATGAGCAAAGGGACGCGGTTCAGCCACGGCCCCAGCGATGTGCCGGCCCCAGCCAGCTCCATCTCGCGCCCGTCCTTGGGCCTCAGAGAGCAATAAACGGTAAAATCCTTTTTCCTCCCACCTGCATCCACAGCCGTGAAGGCCCCACACCATTTGGGTACCGGGGTCTCCAGCTCCCAYGCTGGCCAGCCCGCCGTGACCAGTCCAGCACGCAGCTCTGCCGAGAGGTCTCCCATGCTGTCCGGGTGAGACTGCTGCATCCCGTGACACTTTCCACCTCCCTCGCGCCAACGGGAAACAACACGGCGTGCTCCCCTAAACCCGAGCCACGCTTCGAGCCCAGCCCATATGGGCCACCCCCGGCTCACCGTGCTCTGCTGAGCCCGAGGCTTATTTTGTGCAAAAAGCAGGACTGAGAGYGGGGATTGCAAAGCTTGGAAATAATTCATTTAAAGCCAGCCCTGAATGAAGTCTCCTGTTGCACTAAACCAGGCCCAGACACACTCTAGCTGATCCCCTTGGTGCATGTTCCCTTGCTTTTGCAGCTCTTAGACCSTTCCTTAATGCAAAGCCCAGATCTGATGCCTACCTGTGACCAGGGCCATCATCCAGAGGTTCGCCTGGAGCACCCACAGCCTCTTGAAAACACCAGCCATATTTCACTGCAAACAGCAGGGAAACATCCAGTCCCAAGTTCTGCAAAACACAGCGGCCTCCCTGACCAGCCTGGCCTCCACGACTAAAAATGGCAAAGCTGCTGCTCTGCAAGACAGCCCCTTTCCTGCTCATGTAAATCGGGCTCGGCGGGGACTTTCCCTGGGGCCCGGTTTTGAATGCAGCGCAGACGCTGGGGTGGGCCGAGCTTGCGCCTGCCGCTGCCCCGGGGCTTGGCAGCGGCGCGCAAAGATGCCCGGCCTCGTGTCTCCGGGCTCCGCTCGTCATGGCAGCGTTGCCTGACGAAGGTTGCTGCAGGTGAGCACGGTTTATGCCTGCGACTCGGAGACAAGCCGGGTTGTTAAACCCTCAGCGATGCAGAGGCCGCTGCCCCCGCCGCGCTAGAGGGGGCCACCGAGGACAGGGCAGTGCCAGGGGACCCGGGTGCTACTTCTGGCATTGCCACCTCCCAGTGTGGGGCGGAGAATGGTGGTCACCCCCCAGCAAGGCAGGACTGGACCCAGGGCTCCCGTGGGGCAGCTGTTGCAGGTGATGAGAAATGCTCGGCTGCTTGGCCAGCGAACAGGGGTTGACGCTGGCCCGGTTGTAAGAGCCCAAGCTGTGCGTGAAGCACAGCAAGAGAGGAGCATGGTTTGGGTAGGGAGAGGGAATGTGGGGCAGGATTTTGCCTGCTCTTTGCTCACYGTGGGCTGCAGCAGAGCTTGGTGCCCCACCTTGCGTCCCGTGCTACAGCTCACCGTGTCTTGGAGTGTCCCAGCAGCTGTCAGTCCAGGGAAGGSTCTTGCTGGGTGAAAACCAGACAAGATGAGAGATGGTCAAAATGCAAGTCTTACCTACCTGGATGCCAGCTGTGCCTGGTCCTTCTGCACATGCCGTTTTGCTGTCACGGAGACCTTTCTCCTTGAGTCCTTTGGACACGGCCACTGTCTGCGGAAGTACGAAGCGGCATCCAGAGTCGCGCTCTGTCCCCTTCCACTCTGGCACAAAAATATGGTTTCTCTTCATGCCATGCCACAGCACGCCTCCCCCTGCACTTCACAGCCTGTTTGAGAGCACTGAACTGTAACTCCATGTGAAAAAACACCTTTGGGTACTTTTGCCAGCCACGATGGTCCCCAGAGCCCAGGTTTCTTTGCTTGGGGCCTCCCCAAATCTTCAACCTTCCGCAGACTTTTTTTTTGCAGTCTCTGAGCACCCGGTGGCTGTGGTGCAAGTCTCACCTTGTCTGAAAGGGGATGTGAAGCAAGAAGGACCCGAAATAGAGGTTCCCAGAGCAAAAGTGAGCTCAGGAGAGAAAGAGCGGAGATGGGAGAGGAGGCTCTTCCCAGTGGAGCAGATGTCTGTATTTACGTGCAGCCAGCTTGCGTCCCCGTTTTGGGCAGATCGTGCTGTGCAAGGTGCCGTACATTGGCACAACACTGTGAGCATGGACAGCCACGGAGTGTAGCTACGTGGCAGTCAAGAGGTGTAACCACAGCCTGGAGATGGATCCCTGTGCATGCTCTGGGCACTGCCCTACTAGCAATGAAGTTGGCCATTGCCAGACAGTGAAGATAGCTTGGACATGGGCCTCCTCTGCCCGCTGGGGCTGCACTGCTGAGTCCCTGATGCCAGCACCTCCGACCTTGCTGAGAAAAAGCCAGCGTGGGCTGTCCGTGTCTCCAACACAGCCTGGTGCAGCTTGGCCATGGTCTCTCAGCAAGGCTGAAGTGATGCGGGATGCCCAGGAGGGATTTTATGAACCCCTGGGGCTGGATTCAACTTCACCTGAGATGGGCAAGACAGAGATTGCTGTCTGCTGCCCTGCAGGTATCTTCGTAGCCTGCACTGGAAGGCCAGCCTGATGGGGTCCCTCAACGTCTTGTGGCTCTCCTGCTGACCCTCTGATGATCTAGCTCAGAAATAACAAGCCATGAACCAGCAAAGGGCTGGAGATACCCTGGAAAGCCCTGTGGAGCAAAACCGGGAGCGTGGCACACACTAAAGATGGTTTGCAGTGACAGTGGACAAATCTATCCCACTCTGCCTGCCAGCTCCTCGGCACCTTCTAATGGGCACAGATCCCATTTAGGAGGTCTGGCAAGAAGGTCCCATTTTCCCCTCGGAGGCCTCTGTGCAAGCCCAGCTCTTACCCAGCAGCAGGGAGTATTTGGGAGACACAGTCTCGTGGGGAGGGTTCAGTGGGTAGCATCCCCATGTCCCCTCATCGCTTCCCTTGGGGTTATTGCTGGGGCCACATCGCTGCCCAGCCCCAGCCTGCAGCACCCGGTAGCTCCCCGCTCATGCGGCACAGTAGCCCAGCTGCATTCAGGTGGGGAGAGACGGCCTCTTGGAGATGGAGCAGCCAGCTGCCAGGCAGCTGTGTCCTTTGCCAGCCCATCCCTATTCATCATGGCTTGGGTTTCATYGCTGTCCTTTCCGCAGTTGCAGGAGGACGCAGGGTCATGCCACCTCCTTCCCCCAGTACATTGCTGCTCCGAAGCAGCGATACTCTCAACTTGAATTACATGAAGCCCCGGCACATGCTGTTCCAGGGAGAGAGAAAACAGCAGCAGGGCCCTGCTGTGGTCCTCTGGGATGCAGGTGGGTGCTGGAGGTGGCTCTGGCCTCCCTTTGACACAGAAACGTCCTTCGTTCACTGCTGCCTTGTCCTTCCAGCACCGAAGGGCTCCTGTGYGGCCGGTGGGACCCAGCCCTCTCCTCCTTGGCTGAACCTACCCCAGCATCTCCTGCAGCCTGTGGAGACATCGGGGCTCCTTGCTGCAGGTCGGCGGGAGACCCCGAGGAGCCTGCAGACCCCATAGGAGTCATACACCAGCAGCACAGAGGCTCCAGGGTCTGGTGGGATTGGAGGTGCTGGGGGGAGGTTTCAGCCTGGGGTCTCTCCTGCAGGATGGGCCCCGATCAGGGCTATCCCAGCCTCTCCCTGACTTTGAAGATCTGCTGTGGGTCCTGCTGAGGATGGCAGGTTTCCAGGCAAGGCAGCTCGCAGGGAGTCCCCTGCTCTGGCCTCCAGCAAAGGGAAGGGGCCTTTAGCAGGGGGGCAAGTACTTTCCCKCAGGCTTGGCCTTCCCAGGGGTAGTGAAAATGTTTCTTCCTCTAACACACACCAACACATTTGGTAATGTAATAATAGATCATTTACAGTCATTTATTTTAAGAAATGTACAAAGAAAAATGGCTTTAGCTCAAATGAAATCTGCTCTTTGGCATTTTTCCACCACTGACAACACGTATGTACAAGCAGCATCAATTGTTAACCACAGTCCAGGCTGGAAACTGCTGTGCCATGGATGCTTCCCATGTAAACACAGTTTAAAGCATCACGTCACATAGTAAATAGCTCAGGCTCCTATTCCAGGGAGCATCACCCTACGCACATCAAAACGAAAGCACAACACAGCGTTACATCATGAGCAGAACGACCTTGCTGCCTGGCCGAAAGCATACGGACGCAAGCAAGCTTAGCACTGCTCCTGGCCAACGTGAACATGGGAYGTCCGTAACGGCTTGGAGCCAAAATCTGCCCAAGAAAAAAAAAAGACAGACCCTGTGTCTTCAGGAAGTAGCCCTTGTTTTAACCGGAAAAAGTTCTAAAAGTTCTTTGGATCATGGTTTTTTTGATCTCAATTATTTTTCCCTTTTAAAGATGACAGTCCAGAAATGAAATTTTTGTCTGAACTCTGGGCCATCCCCCTGTTTTCCCRATTTACTTTCCTTTTGGCCACCCATATAAATGGTGGCTAAAACCCTTCCCCCTGGGCACACTCTTCTCTGCCTGGACGTTTCCCGGCAAGGGTCTGCCCGCAGCTGGCCAGCCCCAAGCCGCTGGGCTTTGCCCATGGCCCTAGTTCTGCAGACACCCCGGCACATGCCACCACACACAACAACTTCTCCAGAGCCACACGCACCCTCACCACCGCTGCACTCCCGCATGTGCCAGGCATGCCAAAAACCAAAGGTGCTCCGGCTCAGACCAGACTTTACAAGGCGACGTGACCTCGGACAACACCACACTGAGCAAGGCAACATATGGAGCAAGACACACGGCTCAGTACAACCCCCCTCCTTGGGAGCCTTCATTGCTTTGGGCAAGGATCCCGACTCTTGGTGGCAGGTGGGATTTAAGGGTACCTGTTGAAGCAGCTTGCTACGAAATGTTGTTTAAAGACCTGCTCCAATCCCCAGGGATGCATCTTGTTAACTAACAGTAACCAAGAGTGCTTCAGCGGGAGATTTCCACTTGTTGTGGGGCTCAAAGAAATGCTAGAGGCGGTTTTGTTACAGGGACTGGGAATTCTTGGAGGATGTTCTCCAAACGCTATTTTTGTCCATTGCTTTCCTGCCATATAATCTAGATGAAACAGGAAAACAGAAAAGAAGCATGAATATAAATACAGCTTACATCTGTACTGTAGAGACCTGAATGGTTTATGATTGCAATGTGTATTCAGAGACCTTAAAACTGATATTCAACCCTGAGAACATATCTGCAGACGCTTTGTTTTGGCTATGCAAACAAATCTTTAAGACATAATTGCACTTTCTCTGTATATAACAAAAATCCTTAAAGCTTATTCAAATATTCAAAGAAAAGTGCTTCTTTAAGACATTGGAGATTTTTGTTCACAAAACCTTGTCATTTCTGTAATTATTCTTAATATTATCTCATTTGGCTCATCTTTCACTGGCTACCTGGATGCACTCTGGAAGAATAATATGCAAAAAATTTTCTTAATTGTGAAATAATATTAATAAATAATTACTTTAAATAAAAGGACAGTCATTCATTAATGTCTGAAAAATATAGTTACCATGACTAGATCATTTCAAAACTAAAATATTTCTCTTTCACCAGCAATAGAGAGATTTCACATTTAAATCTCATAAGAAAAATATTAAATTCTTCACAAGTGCAGTGAACTATAAAAAACAGGATCATTAAGAGATCCTGCTTCAAAAGTTAAGGTGTATGCTTGAAATATCTGAAATCAGCTCAATATCTAAGATCTACTGATCTGGATACGGAAGAGTTCTCGAAGGAGAGATACAAATGGAGTCTTTTCAGGCTTTGTGATGACAAGAGATGGAAAACGCTTTCTGTTATACCAACGACTCTTTCACAACACGTTCCTCCTCCCGTTTCTTTGCTTCACCAGGAGCATGTTGAGTCTCTGAGCTTGGAACAGATGCAAGACTAAAGGCAGGGGCTGTCTCTGCATCTGTCCCACTGTTCCCATACATCTCGTTCATTTTGGTTGCAATCAGACCTTCTTTCTCGGGCGCTTCCTCTTTCAGGGCATCCTCATCTTTACTGTTCCTGTACATGTAGGAGGCCTGCTTCACTGAGCGCTTCAGGAGGTACCTCCGGAAAGCTCTTTGGATTTTTGTGGCACACACTTCTTCGTGTTTCCTTTTCAGAGTGGTAGTGATGGGTTCATAGGAAACCTTCGAAGGATTTGCAGCCATAAACTTCTCCTCCATGGTGTCCTTCAAGGCATCCATCTCTCCTGAGTCTCCCAGCACTTCCTTAGTCAGGGCAAAGAGGATATCCAGACAGTGGATTTTGTCCCCAGCAACCATTGGTAGATCCATGGTGATTAGTTTGATCTTGTTTGGCTTGGGAATTTTGAGTGGCTCCTGTAAGGTGTCTACAAAGTCAGACAAGGTGCTGTACTCAATGAACTGGGTGGCATCTGGGTCAAACTTCTCCCAAGTTTCATAGAACATTTCAAAATCGTCTTCACAGAGGGGCTCGCTGCTTTCCTCTGTGGCCACGTTGAAGTTCTCCAGGATGATGGCAATATACATGTTCACCACGATAAGAAAGGAAATGATGATGTAGCTGCAGAAAAAGAAGATGCCAATGGAGGGATTGCCACAGTTCCCTTTTATCGAACTGCCAGGGTTTTCCAGGTCTGGGTCACAGTCGGGGGGGCCACTGTTCAGGATCGGGCTGAGGAGACCATCCCATCCAGCTGATGTGGTGATCTGGAACAGGCAGATGATGCTGTTCCCGAAAGTTTCAAAGTTGAAGATGTCGTCAATCCCTGCCTCCTTCTTTACATAGGCAAAGTTGGACATCCCAAAGATGGAGTAGATGAACATCACAAGGAAAAGCAAGAGGCCAATGTTGAACAGTGCAGGCAGGGACATCATCAGAGCAAACAAAAGAGTCCGGATGCCTTTCGCCCCTCGAATCAGCCGGAGGACACGGCCAATCCTTGCCAGCCTGATGACCCTGAAGAGGGTGGGTGATACAAAATATTTCTCTATGATGTCTGAGAGGACGATACCTGTGAAAGTATTAATAAGTGGTGAGTTTGCCTTGCTCTGTAGCTGACAAAGGCAGGCAAGGTGGGGCTGTTCCCTGTCTCTGAGCACCATTGGTGCCAAACATCAAAGTGAAGAGAGAGGTGAAGAAATGGTGCTGAGCAAACCCCAGGGCTCCCTATGTCCTGCACTGGGATGTTAGGACCAGACTGCCACCTCCATGGGGTTGCAGAGTGTTTGCTAGTCAGCAGTTCACAGGAAGAAGGATTGATTTGGCCATCTATTACACCAGGAGAGCACTGCCCTGTCTGCCAGTGGATACGGTGGGGATGAGGCTACCCTGAACAGCACACAGCTCTCCTTGCTCCTTCAGTGGTGAAAGGAATATATCCAAAAATGTCGCTGAGCAGAGACCCAAAGGTTAAATGTCGGCTGCTCTGCTTCAGCAGCACAGCCCGGCAACAYGGGAGATGAGGGGAGCCCCATGCCCAGGGGAAGTGGGACATGTCCCCAGCCCCTCAATCCTGCCCTAGTGTCATGGGGTAGCCTCACATCCATCTTGTCCTGGGGGTCCTGTCAGCGTGGCCCTGCTCAGAGGGTGCATTTAAGGGGGTGGTGGGAGATGGCTTGGTCACAGCGGATCARCCAGACTGTTTCTACTCTGTTAGCCGGTGGGGCCCCTGAGGAAGGGAAACTGGGCTGGTGGAGCCAGCAGGTCTTACCTACAATGGAGAGAATGACCACCACAAAGTCAAAGATGTTCCAGCCGATAGTGAAGTAGTAGTAGCGCAAAGCAAACATTTTCAGCACACACTCCCCAGTGAAGATGACAATGAAGACCAGGTTAACCTTGTAGAGGATATCTGTTTTGAGTTGACTTTGATCATCTGTTTCGACCATCATGGTCACCATGTTAAGACAAATCAGGATCATGATGGTTATGTCAAACACTTGCTTGGTAACAAAGTCAAACACCATCCCTTGAAATTTGTTCTGTCATAAGGTGATGTTGGAGAACCAGGTAGGTGAGGTGGGAACATGTGACAGACACACAAAACAAAGACACATGGAAAGAGAAGAAGGAACCACGTTTAAAAGAGTGCAGGAAATGTCAGGGTTGTGGCGAGGGCACAGGTCTCACAGACCCAGGCACTATGAGTCCTGGCTACGGGAGGAGGATGCCCAGCATGGAGCCCAGCTGGTTCAGGTGCTGTAACAACATAGCCAAGAGACATGGGCTCAAGGTCCATTTGCTTTCTAAGTATATTCACAGCTCAGGGCAAAAATAAATGCATAGGAAAAGGCCTCATTTGAGCTGGGCTATCAAAATCAAGCCCAAGTCACAATTGCGTATGCATTAGCTGGAACAGTTTCCCTTCTAGGAGTGTTGAAAGCTGTCATTTCCCTGAGTCTAACTCCCTGTGAGAGAGGAGGTGAGAGCTGAGCTAGGAGAAAATCTTGTACACCAGTCCTTGCAAAAGAGACACCCCCACTTGCCGCTGGCTAGTGGACCCAGGGCTGAAGAACAGACCCAAAGGAGTTTGCCTGATGCACTGGCCTCTTCTGAAGCCCCAGCTCTTAGCAAGGTTCTATCTGAAGAGCAGAGATGGGAAGCCAGGATTTGGCTTCTCGCACAGGCAAATGCTCTTCCCTTGACCCTTCTCACGGGCCTTGGGACAGCTGGTAGCTTAAAGTGCTCCCTCCCTGCAGCACTCAAGGGTGATTAACCCGACATACCGAGGGCCTGGGGATGGGCTTCTGGGGTTTTTTGGAGCCGAGCTTCTTCATGGCATTATAATATTTCTTCTGCTCTTCTGTCATGAAGATGTCTTTCCCTCCAAAGTATAAAAGGAATTGCCACTGTTAGTCTTGGGAACTCACCCTTTCCTACCAAGCATCTCCAGCCATGCTACTACCAAGCTTGTTAGCAGTGCAGATTTAGTGAAGACTCCTTCCTCCCCACTTGCCCTTTTCTGCCTTCCTCCCCCTGGCTCGCAGCACCCCGCGGGTGCTAACTCCAGCACTGCACAGTGGTTTCCTCCTGCACAGGTGAGATGCAGCCTCCTGGCCCCATGGCAATGCCTGCTGACTATCTGTGGCATCCCATGTCCTGCATAGGGTTTGCCCCAGCTCCTTGCTTGTCTGCACCATAAGGTCCCACCCTGGCTCCCACTGGGAGTGAGGCAGCACCTCAGTGGGATTTAGAGCTTGCTCTGCTCAAAGATTTTTTCACTCACGGTTACCCATTGTCCACCCACTTCCCCCTCCAGCAATCAAGAGATATTAATCCTGTGCTGCTCACTTAAGAGCAGAAGATCAGTCTCTTCCCAATGCATGGAAAAATCATGAGAAAGGCCCGAGGGGGTATGGGAAAAAAAGAAAATAAAGCTCTCCTCTGGGAGCATCCTGGGGGTGGCAAGTGACTTCAAGCCCTCAATGAGCATGGAGCCAGCTGGTCAGCCTGCTCCCACACTGTGCATCTCCACAGACCCTGACTCTGCCCATGGGACTTTCCCAGGGTACTTTGGCAGAAAGCAGCAGCATGGACAAACAGCCACGACTGCTGTGGCACAGACAAGAGAAAACAGAGCCCCTCTCGCTTCCACCCCTACACACATGCTGTTCCTCTGCCTTTGTAAGAGAAAGCCTCTATAACAGCCAGGACACAAGCCCTGTGTGCTATTTGTCCAGCTGCCCTGACTTGTTCACCCTGCGGGAAACCACATAACTTATCAATGCCAACAATTCAGGGTGCATGTTGCAGAGGGACCCTGGGGTCTGTCTGAACCCAGACAGCATGGCCTTGAACCTTCTCATCCCATGACCTCATCCTTGCGAGCTGCATCCCTCTGTCCCGGACCAGCGCCCTGGAAGGCAGCAGGAGCTGTGGGAGCCAGGACCCAGGAAATACTTATCTTTTTTTTCTGCTGATTGAAGTTGTCGATGATGACACCAATGAAGAGGTTCAAAGTGAAGAAAGCACCGAAGATGATGAAGATGACGAAGTAGATGTACATGTAGAGGTTGATCTCATACACTGGCTGCTCTTCAATCTGACCAAGCAAGATGGGAAACAGGAGACAAGAACATGAGATCATCCCTCTCTGAGAATCGTGTTCCCAAGCCCCTGGAYGAGGGTCAACAGGTCTGGACAGAGCTGGGAGGTGGGTGCCCCAAATGCTTTGGCAAGTGCTGTGTGGGCTGAGCAGTCCCCGGGGAGCAGGGAGCAGCCACAGCAAGGGCCATCTGTGGGACACCAGCTAGGGCAAGGGGATAAGGATGCCCTGACCCCCTGTTTCCAAAGCATGTGCTGTGGGGAAAGAAAAGATGCTCTTGGCAAGGCTGAAATACAGCCAAGAGAAGAAGAAAAATGGTTTAATACATACAGTGCTACCACACACGGGTAGCACAGCCTAGCAGCCTCAGAAAACACTCATCTCAAGGGATTTAGTTCTGCCCCATATTTGAATTAAGACATCTCAAGGTGTCACACTTGGCTTCCTTTATCTTGAGGGAAACTCTTGGCAGAGGAGGGGAGATTTTGTCCCAGAGCAGCTTTCTCCCATGTGCTAGTGGAGGCTGGAGCCTAAGATGTTTTCACAAGGAGCTGGAAACGGCTCCTCCGCTCTCAGCAGAGCGCTGACAGCTGCAGCTGGGGCGAGCAGAGCTGCTGTTTCTAAAGCTAAAAAAAGGCCATGAAAACAATACGTTCAGGCCTACGTGTGCGCGCGGCTGACGCCTCCGAGCCGGACATGGGCAAATTTGCTTTGTTTTGTCAGCAAGCGCTGGGACATTCTTCCTGCTGAATTGGCTCGTGTCAGTGCGTGCGCACATGCAGGCTGGCTCTGGGAACACATCGCGGCAGGGATCACATTAGAAACAGCCTCYGGATGAGACTCCTCCAAACACCTTCCCTTCTCCCCCCCCGCCACCCCCTTCTCCCTAGAACATCCTACTGAAAGCCACTTTGCTGCTTAGGGCAAGCCAGGCACTTTCTCCTGGCCAGGATAAACTCTCCGAGTGGAAAGGGTGCATGGAAGGCATCATCCGCAGCAAGGCAAAGGGCAAGCCCTCGGGTGCGGAGATGCAGAGGCAGAGTGGGGATTTTGGGCCATAAAGCTGAAGCCAAGAGGAGCAGGGTTAGCCTGAGCTGGAGCCCTGGTGCGGTGGGAGCCAGGTGTCAGGGAGGGGGGTGCCGCTGGGATGATGGCCAAGGGTGACAGTGACATGGGTGGCAGGAGGCCCCCAAAGAGACGCAGCGGACTGCCCTTTTWGAGGCTTTGCAGCTCAGTGGGTGGAACATATTGGGGACTGCTCCTCCTTTCCCCACTCTTTGGCCCATGACCTAGTCAAAGCTCCGGGCTGACCATGGGTGGGATGCAGGCAGCCCCACGGCACCAGTGGGCAGAGTGAGAGGGGATGCTCTGGATGAGGGGTCCGTAACCAGACCGAGCTGAACCTGCACTGAGCTGCTCCTCAGCCCCAGGCCTCCGCTCACAGACTGCTGGGGGAACCGAGTCAGAGGAGTGACAGTCGGTGCCGGTTGCAAGTGATTCCTATTTATCCCCTCACCTCACGTGAGTCCACAGCTGCATACATGATGTCCATCCAGCCTTTGAAGGTCGCCTGCAGGGACAGCAGAGAAGAAGAGTCAGTATGAAGCACTCGGGGCTGTGGAGGACGTTGGGTGCGTGTCAGGGGCTTGGTGCTGCCGGTGGTTTAGCTCTGAGCACACCTGCTGAGCCTGGCCTTACTGCTGCACTGTGGGCAGCCTCCCCATGCAAAGGATGCTGTACATGGGTGCAAGAGAGACCATGAGTTGAATCTGCAAGAAAAACGTCCTGATATAGAAATACTGAGGCTTTACACATGTGCACACACATTCACATGAGTGTATACACGTGCTCCATTCTGTGATTGACATTACCAGTCATTTGCAGAAATGCCAGTGCAAAACAGGCTGGGAAAAGAACAAATAGACTTTTTATTCCCCCAAACAAGGTGCATTTTCTTAACAGCAGAGCTGGACCAGGAGACAATTGCCTCCCTCCCACTCACTAGACCTGTGCCACCTCTGCGCAGCACTGACTTCTTTATTGCTGCCTCTGTTATTTGATGGGTCCTGATCCCGGTGGGGAGGGGGGCACATTACATCTGTTACAGGTTCTTGTGGCTGATTTGTTAAACAAAAGGCTTGAACATCTTGTTTCCTGAATCTGATGGAACAACAAAGCTGAAGAGGAAGCTGAATTTATAGCTGGTTAATCACTTCAAGTCATGCTCGGATTCTGCAACAACCACCAGTTCCCGTGGATCTGAAGGGACTAACCCCAGCCCAGCCAATAACAGGACCCACACCTATATTTTTATTAAAATTGCGGTGAGCAGTTCCCCTTCTGCTTGCCTTGCTCAGCTGTGGGGGGTTCACTGGAAGCGCTGCCTGGCTGCATTCACCCACTGCACTGCAACRGACACACACACCTCTTTTTTTCCAGTCATCATCTTCCCTATGCAAAACTTTTGCAGCCTACTACTATATCACACCCAACTTTTCAAACAGGGGGGTGGGAAGAGATGGGAAGCAAAAAACCTACCTCCCTGCAGGAAATCTGTTATGTTGCAAAATAGGAATGGGAGAGTCTGGATTTTAGGAAGCTGAGAGACATAGGGCAGCTGAGAGGCCTTTCATGGCTCTAACTCCCCTGTTTACGGCATATTCCTTTTTCAAATAGTGGCACTTTAAACTTCTTCCCTTTCCTATCAACTCTTCTGCTCTTTCCTGAGTCCTGTGCTGTGCAGAAGACTGTTAACACAGCTACAGGCTTGGAGCTGCCTATATTCATCTGCAGCAGTTCCCTGGTAATGTTTACCCTTTCCATCTCATCTTCTACCCTGTCTCTTTCCTCCTCAACTCTCCAGGGCCTTTATCAGTCTGTGCTAAATACCAGTTTGGTGTCAAGAGGCAGCCCAGCCCAGCGGACCCACTCTGGATATTGGGGGAGCATCTTGCCTTAGCCCTGATGGCTATTCATGCTGCCGTGGTAGGAGGATGCGTTACTTGGAGGGATGGCAGCTGCTTTCTGTACGTACCACCTGTAGCAAGGACAGATATCCCAAGCCAACATTGTCGAAGTTGACCTTGACGTTGACCCATCTGACCTCGTTGGTGTAGAGGAGGGCAATGCAGTCACTTTTGTTGTTCACCACATCGATGTCGAAGAGCTCRCCTGTGGTGACGTTAATGCATCGGTAGTACTTCCCTGCAAAGAGGTTCACCCCCATGATGCTGAATATCAGCCAAAAGATGAGGCAGACGAGCAGGACATTCATGATGGAGGGGATGGCGCCCAGCAAGGCGTTCACCACCACCTGCAAGGAGAGAAAAGATYGAGGAGGGCTACCATGGAGGATGAGGCTAGGGAACCAGGCTAGCATGTGAGAGCACACCAGGGTGGACACTCACATCCCACTGCCCCAATCTTATCCACCCATGCAGCACCAAGTGGGCTCAAACTGGGCTAAGGGTATTTTGGTGTCAATCCCACTGGTCTGGAGGCCGATGAAACCCAGCTGGGATCAATCCCTGATGTAGGGGATCAGCAAGGCACCAGCTTTGCTGCATAGTGCTCAATTGCATGGCCACGTCAGAGCCAGCAGCATGTGGGGGAGGCACCTACCCTCATGCCTTCAAATCTGGACAGAGCTCGCAGCGGTCTCAGAGCCCTCAACGTTCGCAGAGACTTGATGGCTCCCAGCTCGGAGTATCCCAGCCAGTTCGCTGTCAGGCTGATAAGGGAAACCTAGGGGGAGCAGCCCAAGGAATTAGCAGTATCTCAGCTGGAAACAAAGAAGAGGAACTGAACCACATCCCTGCACCTCCTACCTGCTCTGCTGTGCTTCTCTACCTGCAACACATCCCCTAAGGCCTCTGGTTATGGTGTTGTCTTGGAACAAAGGGAACTGGCCCTGAGACCTTGGGTCCCTGGCAACCAGACCACTTGGCCACTGTGTTCCTAGTCTGTGCAAGGAGGTCCTTGCCTTTTGGATGTGAGGGTGGAGGTGACAGGGGACACAGAAGCACTGCATGGGCTGAAYGGCTTGCTGTGCCATGGAGCACTTGGGAAAACCTATGTCAGTTCACACCTCTGCCGGTACCTAGTAGAAGAGCATTGTGGGCTTGTTCTTGACATGGACATACGAAATGGAAAGGGATTCTGCAGCTAGGGAAAGGTAAGGCCCTTTCCCATAGAGCATTGTTATTCTAAATGAGCGTCTAAAGCCCTTGTTGCACAGTGACTCCAATACCCTTTAAAATACAAATAYAGATTTTCAATAGCCTGCTACAGACCCCTGTCACTATCTCCCCAGTCCCCYGGCTAACTAGGACTCTGGATGTGCTTAACAGACAAACACTCACATCAACTATGAGGAAATCAAGCCAGCACCACGCATTGGTGAAGTACACCTTGAAGCCGTAGGCCACCCACTTGAGCAACATCTCAATGACGAAGATGTAGGAGAAGACCTTATCAGCGTACTCCAGGATAGTGCGTATCACCCTCCGTTGTTCAATGTGAATGTCTTCAAAAGCCTGGAAAAGGCATGGAGCTACRTGACAGTCTTTCTTCTGTTAGACCTGCTGCACAGCTCAGTGCAGCCACATCCACKCTTGCATCTTCCCCATTTTCCTGGGGCACAGGGCAGCTTGAACAGTTGAGAACCTAACTACAGGTGACATTTATGCGATCAACACGGGATCTAACTCTTGTTTTCAAGCTCCTGTTAGATCCGTTGAGCAGGATCTGGGGGAGGCAAAGCTGCACTGAAGCAAATATCCAGCTGCATCTAATTCCCATCAGCCTGAGCACAAGTCAAAAGCCTGGAYACCTACCTGCACCTTTAGATGCCCAGGTAGCCTTAAAAATGACCTTAGCAGTTTGGGTCACTGATATGTCCACACAGCACACAAAAAGTTAGGGAGCAGAGGTACTAACATGGCAATCAGCTRTTGCACAGTTGTTTTAGTCAAGTGATGTTTTTGATTCTGGCACTAGCTACAACCTCAGGCATGTCCAAACTGCATTTCAGAGCTTGATGCAGATGAGATGCATTGTAAAGTATGTCTGAAAATTGGAATTCAGGCCCCATATCCTTCTTCCCTCTCTGTTTACCCCCAAACTTGCCGAGAAGCTGGTCTCTCTGTTAGCTCTGTGGATTTACAGATTCAGCTGAGCTATATTCAGCCCTAACACTTAGAGAGGGCCTATAGTCTGATGCACAACTTTTTGATGAGGTCAATGTGAACGAACACCCAGGCATGGAGAGGGCACAGCAGTCAGTGGCTGGAAGTGCTGAACAGCACAATAATAATCATGAATCATTTGTAAAGCACCTCCTGACAGCCAGTTATAGAGATGGCAAATCATGAACCATCCCCATAAAACTAGATAGATTGTACAGCTAGTTCTCATGTGAGATTAAGAGCGGGAAGAGAGGCTGCAGGGAATTTAATTCCCTCGAGCCCATAGACCAGAGTGAATGACGCATGCTGGTGCAGCATGGGGAGAGGTGGCTTTAACTGTACAGGGTTAGGGCTCTTGGAGGTCAAGGATCCTGTTGCGATGCTGTATGTTTGGCAGACCTGAACCAAACGGGGTGTTAACCCTGAAACCTCTGCCTGAAGCTGTATTATTTTGCTGCCAATCAAACAAAAAGGTAGGTAGCAATAGTTGCAATGAATCTGAAAATGCCTCCTGTGCCTTCCCGGGGCAGCACAAGACACATTCCCTGCAAGCCCTGCTTCTCACAAGGGGCAACCAGGCGAAGTGCAAAGCCTCTGGAGCCGCTGCCAGGCCCGGCACTCCGGGGCTCCCACCGAGTCAGGGAGCTGCTACAGAACACAGGGGCAGGGTGAAAAGTGAGACCTACCAGCGCCCCGCTGCTGAGGAGGATCATGAAGACGATGAAGGTCTCAAACCAGTCATGCTCTACGATCAAGAAGCAGGCTTTCCGGAGGTTCCACCACATCTTCCCTTTCTTGGAGGTGATGTCGACGTAGAGGCAGGGACACCTCTTCACACAGGCTGGGGACAGGGAGCCGTGCGTTACCTCCACGCCAGAGCACTTCCGCAAATGAGAAACTATCCGTGTTTTTATTGCCATTTTAATTCCCTCCCTAGGAAGAGGCGGTAGCAGGATCCTGCCGGGCTAGGGAAGCACCTTCAGGAGGGGAGCCCTATGGGGACCATCTCCCCAGTGGCTGCAAGAGGATTTGGAGATTGGGCTGGGTGACCTTGGGCGCTGTTACGCTGCAAGTGGTTGGCTTGGCAGTTTGCAATGGCTTTTCCATGTCCACCCTCCATCTCTGTCGGCTCCCCCAGCTCTGTTTGGCCCCTCACCTTCTGTGAAGCACTCCTCGGGCTCGTTGCTGTCCTCAGCCTCTTCTGCCACCTCCTCCTCCACCGGCAGTGGGGGCTTGTAGTCCACGGTGCTGCACAGTGACGACGCGTTGTCACTCGACAGGGGATTCTGTGAAGGGCAGGGGAGAGGCAGCCTCAGGGCAGGCCAGGCACCAGCAGTGACGCTCACAGTCTGCCAGTGCCTCTATCCAGCCATCCTCCGGCTCCCTCTGCCCCCGGAGGCACCGGGCAGTACTGGGGGATGCTCCGAGGAAGCCAAAGATGGAGACAGGCTTTTCCCCTTTGCGGATGCAGGACTGCTGCTGGGCAGGAGCTTTGCACCCTCTTTCCATGGGGCYGAACCCCACGTGGGGCCACTTCAGGACCTTCCAGACTGGAGGAACAGACCTGGTGAATCCTCCGGCCTGGAAGCAATCACACAACAGCATTGGTCCCCATTTTATTTTATGCAGCTTTGGCTAGCTCCAATCAAGGCACCACACTCTGGCCTGTGCAGAAATCAGCCCTTTCCTCCCAGGGGTAAAACACACCTTGGCTTCCTGTGCACCGTGATGAGCAATTACCAGAAAGCTGGCAGAACAGAAACCCAACTCCCTTCCTCCGGAAGCAGCCAGGGTGGCAGGTCTCTCCGAACGTGTCCCCAGCTGCTGGGCGCACAGACAGGCACTGTCACACCCCACGCCTGGGCCACCCATGCGGAGAGCGCTCTCCCTTGCTAGGAAACGGCAGGGGTCGGCCCAAAGCTCCGTTTCGTGACTGTGACGTGCCGAAACCAGTCCCGGATGTGTCTCGACAGACTAGAAGATGGTCAGGGGAATGGGATGCTTTTCAGCAGAAACAGTGGAGGGCAAAGTCCTATTTCCRGCTTTATTTTCAGGTTTGATATGCATTTTTACAACAAATCTGAGCTCTCCTTTGCTAGTACAGGAGACTAAGCCCGAGGCCTTTTTGTCTCGGTTTCCACAAAATTCATTTCCACCCCCCCAACTCCAGGACATATGCACAAGAGCATTTCTAAAACCTTGCTGGGGTCCTGGCCTGCGGGCAGATATGGGCACAGACACAGCCTGCCGCACATGTGCTTGGAGAGGTTTACAAAAAACAGCAAGCTCCCAGCTTCCACAAGTCACTGTTAGTGGATTTACAAATCCCAGTGAAGAAAAAAAGAATGATGAGGAGATATCTGATATCAAGCACTGCTGGCGTTTTATGGGAGCACGACAGGTTCATCCACCCAAGCGCTAACACGACACTGGGATGCAGCAAGGGAGCCCACTGGGGGCATTCAGGAGCCCTCCTGCGCCTCCCAGCGGTGCAAATCCCTTGCCTGGAGGCTGCTTTGAGTACAGTTGTCTTCCCCTTTTCTTTTGAAAACGCAGCTGCCAAAGCAGACACCAAAGTGCTCTCTTGGAAGAGGCCCAGAGCAAAGCTGTTTGATCTGCTGGGGCTGGAAACCTCGGAGGACTGTTGGTATGGGAGCTCACACAAGATTCATTTTTTGGCACAGTTCAGAAGAGAAAAAGGTCCCCTGACTCCACCTTTCCTCCCAGCACAGTGAATCCATCTCCCATCCAGTTTTACCATTATTTCAGGCTGCTTTCATACCTCCTCCTCCTCCTCTGTGCACCCCCCACCCAACAAACTTTCTGACAACCCCCTTCGGTATAATTAGACCTGCAGAAACCCAGGCTCCCACCCTGGCACTTATCTCAAATGCTCCTGGCTCAGCTCGCTCTGAAGAGCTTTTAGACCAAGGTTCACCCAAGTTCAAAACCTGCATCCCAAATAGCTCTTGCTTGCTCCACCTCATGCTGCGGCTCCGTTTGGCTGCCTTCCCAGACACCACTCAGTAGGCCCACAGGGGTTGATAACAAGAGAAACCTTGGCAAGCCTCTGGCATTGTTTTTTCACCCTTTTCTGGCTTTCAGAGAAGACCTTCTGCCACCTGTGGGGAGGGAGCAGATCCCCATACCTGCCTGTCCTACCTGAGAGCAAATAGGGAGAAGTTTGCTGGGCTGAGGATCTCATGATGAGGGCCATGCAGGATGGCATTGGTTTGCACAGAAAGGAGGTAGTCCTCCCCCAAGGCTGCTAGTGCATTCAGTAGTGCATAAGGGAGATGGAGGACCAAGCAGCTCCAAGGCTAAGAAGCCTGGCTTAAGGCAGACACCCAGGTGAGGCTGGGGTATTTTGAAGCACTGTCATTGCCTGCAGCCACAGGGGTCATGGCCACATCATTAGGAGAAGACACTGCTTTCAGGGGCCCTTACAGCCTGGGTACTGCATGCCTTGAGCAGGTCACTGCTGCCATGGTGGCACAAGCTGGTGGCTCTGTAGGAGTAGCGGGACCATGCTGGGACCACGCTGCAGGGGGGCAGAGAGAAGCAGCATGGGGATTAGGAAGCCTAGGCACAGAGCCAAGCTAGCTGTGACCCCAAGGAAGGACACACAGAGACCGTCTGCCTCCAGGACAAAGCTCGCAAAGACAGGAGACAGGGACAAACCAGCCCAAAAGTGCTGGGGTTCAGGAGAAAGGTGCCCAAGAGGCACTTTGCAGGCTCCTGTAACTTGGGAGCTCTGCTCTTGCCAGTGCCCAGGGCAGGTCCTGTGGGACAGACTGGGATAACTTGTCTGTTCCCYCTCCAGAGTCCCCAATCCACATGCCTTCCAGCAGTTCTGAGGGCTCCCAAGCCCCCATGTGCCTGCACCAACAGGTTTCCAAGGCAAATTCCATCACACACCTGGTATGAGAGCTCCAGCCTGGCTGGGCATTTCCACCCAAAACCCTGATCCATGGCTTTATCCATGCTTACCAGCACCGGTTGAAGACCAGCATCCAGGCGCTAGGCACCCAGATTCACCTATGATCCCCTGTAACACATGACACTTGGCAATACGCCCTCGATGCACCAGCGCTGGCCTCCAGAGCATCGTAGGGGAGACATTATCCTGCAGAGGGCAAGAAGGTCCGAGGCATCCCCTCCCAGGGGATGCCAGGGCAGCTCAGGATGCTGCAGCACAAAACCCTCAGGGCAGAGCTCTTGGTAGTCTGACACATGGATGAAGAGTCCTGAGCTGCAGCACCAACTCTTTGCTTAACTGGAGCACACCAACATTGCTGCTCTGTCACCTCCTCGCTGCTTAATGATGCGAAAAATGAATCAACCATAAGAGGCAAAGATGCTTGAGGAGAGCAGTTATGCTGCCACAKTCCTGTCTTTTCTGCTGCTTTAGTTACACCCTGAAAAATATCTTTGGAAAGATATTTATCCTTGGAAAGGAGCTTCTCTAGAAGGAGGTGAGCATTTATCAGCATTTCCAGAGCAGCTGATTCAGAGACACCCCCCCCCCCGCCCCTGTTTGCCATCATCACCAGAAGCCTGTGTCCCCGACTTGAGGCACTCTGTCGGGCTTTGGCTCCATCTGGAGCTAATCCATGGCATGTGAACTCATGGAGCTAGCAGAAATCTTCCCTGAGGCTCAGCTCATCATAGCTTTCACCACTGGGTGCCTAATTTCTAATTACTGGGCAGTCATTTAATGCAATAACCCCCCAGCCCCGTGCCTGTCCTGCCCCGTCAGGCAGGGGCCTGGTTGGTAGTGCAGCTCCCTGGATTGCACCTCGTCCCACTGATCTGAGCTACCGAAACCCCTGCAGCCGATAGGATGAGCTAGTAGTTGGTGCAAGAAGGTCCCAAGAGTTGCGGTTTGCCCGCTGCATGCTCCGATCATCCAGGACCGGCTTTCGAAACACGCTCTTGTGTGATCTCAGCCAGGTGCAGGGTGTYGGAGTGGGTGCCGCTAGGTGTCAGCTGAACACAGCCTGACAGCGCCGGGCTGGTGTGCCGGCGCTGGGAGAAGTCTAATAGCTGCATGCTACCGTTTTCCCCCAGCAGCCGGGTTGCAAAGGACATTGCTGTGGTGAGGACATCGGGGTGTTAGCGGGTGAGAGACGGAAGCCTGGGGGTCCCCGCAAGCCAGACTGGACATGTTCCCCGAGGCCGCTGGGTTGGCATTAGCATTGCCTCCATGCAGCACATCCAGCTGCAGTACAGCACGGTCTGGAGGGTAYGCGCAACCAAACTGGACTTGCAGCAGGAGGAATGGGGGGATAAGTGTGTGGGGCCAACTCCATCTTCCCGGCTGGCAACATTAGCGGAAACAACACAGCAATTCCCTTTGCCCCTTCCCTTGGCCAAGGGATTTGGAGGTGCCCCAGGCAAGTCTGGCCCTCCTGAGCACAACTCGGCAGCGAGTTTGCAGTAGGTCACTGCCAGCCGCAGCCTTTCGTGCCACCTTCTTCCTGAAACCCTGACTGCTGAAAACACTGTTTTGCAGAGCTCTTCTCCCTGTCGGTGCGGCACCGTACCTGTTGTAGGGACAATGCGCAAACCCCTGCAGGCCGGGTGCTGCAGGAGGCCAGACAGGGGACAAGACCCGCTTTTGTTCCTCAGTCTGCAAGGAGTCTGCAGATGGGGAGCAAGGAGGAAGCCTCTAGGATTTTGTGAGTCCTGGTTCATTTTCCAGCCCTGTCCAGGCTTTCTGCCTAATCTCAGCCAGTCACTCAGCAGCAGCAGCTGTAAAATAGAGGCTGCCCTAAGCAAACTGCACTGAAGCTTTTGGGGAGACTGTAATAGCACAGGTGGAGCAGGGAAACAGAGGGACTGAAATGCAGCTGGATTCAACAGCAGGGAAGTGATGCCAGGCTCTAGCAACTCATCCAAGACCCACATCTCACCCAAACTGCGCCTGTTCCACCTAAYGCCCTTCTGCCCTAGCAGACAGCCCTGAGCCCTGGATAGTGCTGAGGCAGAGCTTCCCAAAGGCTCCTCAGCCTCTGGGCAGACAGGTTTGCCAGTGACAGTCATGATAAGGCCCCAGATTGGAGCTGCTCCCCTACTCGTATAAAAACCTCTCCCTTTCCCGATGGATGTAATTGCTTCTCTGCGGTGTCCCCACTGCCCTGCATTTCCTCAAGTCCTTGGTGCAGCCTTGCTCCAAGCAGTAATTTCCCATCAGACTATCAGGCTCATTTTTGTGCCTGCCCTGTCATCATCTCGGAGCACAAAGGTGGTTGCCTCTGTCCCACGAGCCTTGACAGTCCCCTCTGCGCCTTGATGTAGCAATACTGGCATCAGCTGTCTCGTCAACTTTGGATCCAAAATGCATCGCTTCATRTTCACTCGTGCTAAGCTCCATTTGGTTTCATATCCCCCCTCAAAGATGCTTTCTGAGGCATTAGCAGTGGATCCAATGTTAGTGCCATCAGCAGATTTCCCAACTTTTCTGGCATCAAATTCCTCTCTAACATCTTTAGCCCCAAACTGGAGTGCTTTGACCCTTGCACCACCCCTGCGGTTGCAGCAGTTTCCCCTGACGTTAGCAATAACCCTGTAGCCTGATCCAAAACACCCCATACTCTGGCTTGGACCCCCACCATAGCTCTACCCTCCAGCTCGTGCTGGGAAATGGCAGGTTATTTTTTGCTAAAACTCCCCAAGTTCAGCCCATGCCACACACCAAACGTTGCGTTTTGGAAAAGCTAAAAGCAACTAAAACCAGCATCTCTCTGTGGGAAGTACTGTGTAACTGGAGGTACAGGCAGACTGAACCGCTGAAGGGGGTCAGTCCCAGTTTTTGCGCTGAAACCATGTTTCAGCATGAAACCCTGCCACCGCTCGTTTCTCACCTTAGCATCTTCAGTGTCAGACTGCGTGCTCGTCTCTTCCTCGTAGAGGTCAGACTCCTCTGAGGCAATGGGGACATGGACGGTCAGGTTGGGGTTGTTAATGAAATTCATGTGGTCCAGTTCATCCATGAACAAATGCTCTTTCACAGTGACTCCATCCATGTACTCTGACTTGGGTTCCTGGACAGTGTCCATGTGGTTTAGCACAGAGTTGTCCATCTTACTATGTTCTTGCTCTTCCTCTGGGGCCTTCTTCCCCTTCCACAGCCTGTGGAGTAGCATGAGGACAGAGGTCTTTACAAAGTCGATGCCCTTGGTGATTCTGCCAATAGCAATCTGCAAATTGTTCATCTCTCCATCATCATCAGAAGCTGCCAGGCTATCGGCACTGAAGGAGCTCAGCAGCAAAGCTAAGAACAGGTTCAGGACCTGGAGGGCACAAAAGCAAACACCAGTGCTGATGTCTGGCACCAACAAGGTCCCCACAGGCTGGAGCAGCAGAGGCTCAGCGCTGGCTGTGGAGAAGATCCCTTTGCTGAGCACTTAGTGGGGACTCTCTCTTCCCTTCACCCAGCTTTGGAGACCACATGGAGGTCTGCTCCCCYGGGGCATACAGACACCCCGACCCCATCACCTGGAGGATGTGGGCTGCATGTCCAGCTCCTCACTCCTCCCTGGGCTGTGATGCCCCCAGGACCACCCCAGTCCACTTGGGTGCTGGTGAGAATCTGCCAAACCATTTACGAGCATCACCTATGCCAGTCCATACTGTGGCCCTTCCCAGTCTCCCCTGTGAGTCCTTTAGCAAGTCCCTCCCTTCTCTTTCTTTGTGCTCTTGGCCTGGCTGGTCCCCAGGTGGGACTCCCCAAGCCTATGGCACTTCTTCCCACTGCTCCTGAGGACACAGCTCAGTCTCTTCTCTTCCTGGGGAGGCATATCCAGCTTTTTGCCCTCTCCACTTTCCTAGCTCCATTAGCTTGGATGCCCAACAAACTCCTGAGGGTTTCCAACACCTTGGAGCCATGTGAGAGCCTACGTCACAGCTGTAACCTCACCCCTCTTCTACCATAGACCACCCTGCTCCATGGAAAGCAGAATTTCATCTCAATACAAGCCAGTTCATGGGATGCAAACTCAACGCGCTATACTGTTCTGACCATGGGCTCTCTGCTCTTCTTTCCTCAGTGCCCAAAACATCACTGGACCTAACTGCAGCCTCAGCATTAATGCTTGGCCTAGGCCGACTTGCCGTATGCAAAAAACCCAGACTCCAGTGCAGCTAGCGAGAAGGGGAGCAGGACAGGCTCTCCCCACAGTGCAGGAGCATTGGCAAAGCAGATCCGAGAAATGCACTTGCTGTGTGAAGCCAGCCGTTGGGCCAAGCCCACAGCTGTTGATGTTTGTGCCTTTTTGTGCCAGCCGCGTATCTGAGAAGGGAATTAGCTGCTATTCAAGGTCACTGCTGTTTTCACATGGCTCATACCATATGACTTAAATCGCATCTTTAAATAAATCCCTAGTATCCCATCAGTTTAATACTTATGTTAAGTACCAATTACAGCTAATAGTTTCTGTTGCTGTTGGCACTGGCTTTTTGGACAGGAGTCCATTACCTTGTCACCTGACCGACTTCCTCCCTTTTCCCTTAATAACTCCAAAGGAAATGCTCAAAGTGTCATTAACAGTAAAGGACGACTGGCCTCTGCCTTATCCCACTGGATGGGAAGCAGGGGAGAAATACACACCTCCCTGCAGCCAGGATACTCAGGAGACTGTATGGGACATGCTCCAGGAAATGGAAGTACCTGAGATGCAGAAGGGGGCCGTGACAGAGGGGACGAAAAGGGCAGAGCTGGCTCTGAATTGGGCTTTAAAGTTTCCCCTTGCAGCAGCACAGCGGAAGCTGCAAAACTTGCCCAGAAAACTGGGATGCAATCTCTGGGTTGGTTGAACCTCCCTAACCCTGGGAGAACAGCCTCTGCTTCCATCAGCTAAGAAATGAGGCATCCTGCTGCCTGTCTCCCCTCTGGGAGAGTCCCCTGAGGGGATGGATAGACCCTCCCCCCTAAAAACTTGCTCCAGAACCAGAAAGGTCTCCAGGGCCCTTCTGGTCGGACTGGGAGCCCTGGCTGGGTTTCCCAGTCCCTGAGCTCCTGTGCTGGCTGCAAACCATCCTGGAAATGCTTCTGCTGCTTGCAGGTGATTTTCAGCCTGGTTTTGCATCGTGATTCAAACAAGTAGGACCCCTTTAAAGGCACCATTAGAAACTGATGCTGAAAACTCAGTCCCAGAGAGGTTTTGGATCGAGGCAGACATGGCAGTGCTTGCCCTGCGGCCACCACTAACCGCTGGGCAATGGGCAGCCGTGGAGGTGGCTGCTCTTTACTTCAGGTCACAGTCAGCTTGAAGCTTCATATACGTGGGATGAGCTGTGGGATCAGCTCTGGGCAAGGCATAATACCCAAATCCTGACTTTCTGTCCTCTGATGGAGACCCTGACCTGAGCCATGGGGCAGTCCAGGTTTTACACCCAGGCTGCCACTGCTCCGCTGGAGGGCTGTGCTGGCCTGGGGATGGAGCAGCCATCCGGCGCGCGGAGGGAGGTGCCAGCAGCTCCCTTGGCAGATAGTTTTTCAAAGCAAATTCCAAAGGGCTTACACAACCCCGGCAAGTAATAGGAGCGATTCGGCAAGCCGCTGCGGTTCCCTTCCCTGCCTTGCTTCTTAAGAAAGGAGAGCAGGGCCCACGCAGCCTGGAAAACAAGCTTCAAAGCCATCAGCGAGCAGGTTACCAAGTTTAGAAAGGATTTCACACCCTCCTGGAACTCGCAGGCCTGCGTCCTCAGTGCAGGCAGCGGCACAGGGCAGCAAGCGGCTCGGGTTAGAGGGGAGGTAAACAGGGCCTGGTTCAGGGCACGAGGATGAGGAGGCCAACGGGCAGCGGAGAGGGTGACTGCAGCTGGGATTTGCCAGGGCACAGGGGCTTGCAGGACTGGAAGGGAAGGACCTGTGGAGGTATAATGCATCCTGGGGATGTCACCTGGACCAACTTGAGACAGAGTGGCTTGGCAGGGCRAGGACTGGGGATACTGGGGGTCTGCAGCTTCCTTCCAGAAAGCACCTGAGAGCAAAGGCGAGCCCTGGGGTGAGCTGAGCATGCAAGAGAAACAACAGTGCCTCCATCTCTCATCACAGGAGAGCATGGAAAGCCACGTGGAGAGGAAAGGGCAGTTTTAAGATGAGCTCCCTCTTGTCCCAAAGTTGCTCCCACATTTCCCTAAAGTCTGTCATCACACCTTTTGTTGCCTCAGTTTCCCCTTTCACTCCTCTGGTTTCAGCATAAGGTCCCTCAGGCAGAAGCTGCTTCTTATCCTAGATTGTGAAGACCTGAGCACACAACACACCCCCACACTGGCCTCCAGGTATACAGGAGGGAAGTCTAACCCTTTGGCTCTGCTCCTATATGGCTCCCACAAGGTCCAGCCTATGGAAATAGCCCTGTAGATGAGCTAAGCTAGGCAGCGTGGAGAGAGAGGTAGAGGCTGAAGGTGATGTGTTCCCCTGTGACACACTCCGCCTTTGCCCCCCATTTCACTGGGTGCCCATCCCAGGCTCTGAGACTCACCACAAGGTTCCCGATGACCATGACCATCATGAAGACAATGAGGCACATAGTCTGGCCGGCCACCTCCATGCAGTCCCACATGGTCTCGATCCACTCCCCACAGAGGATGCGGAAGACAATGAGGAAGGAGTGGAAGAAGTCGTGCATGTGCCAGCGGGGCAGTGTGCAGTCAGCGGAGATCTTGCACACGCATTCCATGTAGCTCTTCCCGAAGAGCTGCATCCCCACCACAGCAAAGATGAAGACGATGATGGCCAGCACCAGTGTGAGGTTTCCCAGGGCGCCCACCGAGTTGCCGATGATCTTGATGAGCATATTCAGGGTGGGCCAGGACTTGGCAAGCTTGAAAACCCTCAACTGCAAGGAGGAAGGAAACAAGGCATTCAGTTGCCTGGGGCTTTCCTTGCCACAAGGTGTCAGCAGGGCTGCGAGGCTGGGATTAGGTGTTCATACGGCTGTTGCGTTAGGACAGGAGGAACTAAACTCTCGACTGCTTGGGAAAGGGAACACACCCCAGTGCTCCTAAACATCTACCTTGACTAGTGGCATTATCTTTTAACAWAGGGCAAGCTGGTGACTGCCGCAGCTAGGGAGCTTGAAAGAGCTGTTCTCCACTCCAGTGGCAACCACATCTACAACCCTCATGCACAGCTTGGCCCCGCGGCACCTACCAGGCGGAAAGAGCGGAGCACRGACAGTCCCTGCACATTCGCCAGGCCCAGCTCCACCAGACTCAGCGTGACGATGAAGCTGTCGAAGATGTTCCAGCCCTGCTGGAAGTACTCRTAGGGGTCCAGTGCAATGAGCTTCAGGACCATCTCTGCTGTGAAGATCCCTGTAAAGACCTGTGGGAAACAGTACCCCATCAGTCTGCATGAAAGCAAGCACTGAGCCTTGGCATGGGTGGCATGGTGGGTGGCAGCTTRCATTTTTAGGGTACTCCCAAAGCATCTCCTGCACCATGCAGCTGCAGCCCTGCCCACAGCTGAGAGCCCAGCATCGCTTGCAAGGCTGGGGTGGGAATATTCGTCACCGATCGCTTCGGAAAAGACTTGGCAGAGGTGCATGCTGGCAGGGGGAAAGAARCCTCACTGGCAAAGCAACCCCTTCAAATGACTGCTGAATCACAGGGGATTCCCAGCACTGGGAACTGGGCTCCTACTGGGCTGCCCTTGCCCACAAGGCCCTGGCACTACCCCGAGCCCTGTGATGCAAAAGCTGATCCAGCTTTTACACATTACTATTTCCTGGGACTATAATGACACTGTGCATTATCACATTACTCCAGAGCAGGATCAGCTAAGTGACAATTAGCATCCTCAGTGCAATTGCACAGCACTTGCAGARGGGGCATGACAACAAGTTTTGCACTGGGGGCAGATCGCACTGGGACGCGCAGGCCCCTGCCTTTGCCCTGCAAAGAGGAAAGGCTGAAGAAAGGCTTTAGTGCAGAGATACCAGGGGGTTGGTCCCCAACATCGCCCTTTGCGTGCCAGCCCATGAACGTCCCTTTTGCTGCTCCTACCAGCTGATCRGCACCTCAGTCCCTGCTCTCTTCACTGATTTTCTGAGCTGGGCAGTGGCTGGTGAGGTCTTCTTGGGTACAGGCAGGCGAGTGGGGAGAGACCATGGCAGGGATCAAGGAGAGCAGGAGAGCTGCTTCTCCTGCTCCTGGCTCAATCTAGCCCTTCCCAGCAAACCCCCCCAGTTCCCCCAGCCCGCTGTGCTGGGCTCTGGGATTTAGACACAGCCAGAGAATGCCACTGGCCTGGAGGAAAAGCCAGAGCCGTTTTTGCAGCGCGACTGTTCTTCGAGCAATAGCCGATTAATCCCCTTGTATTTCCTGAATGAAACCAGATACAAAGCAGCTATGTGCTGAGCATCATCCTGCCTGCCCATGGCTCGGGCCCCGGCATGTGTCACTCAAGCGCCTGTGTATAGAGAGGCCCCAGCAGGTGCTGGAAGCAGACAGAAGGCAGGGCAAGGTGGGAGGAGAGGAGGCAGCGAGCTCAGCCTCCGATGGAGCCCTCCTTTCCCTCCGCTGCCCCAGCCTCCAGGCTGCTCTTTCGGGCCTCACAGACTTGTCCAACTACCAGACTGCATCCAGCTAGAGTCATTTGCCATGAAAACCAAAGAGGAGCAGCCAGAGCAGACTGCTAAATATGCCCATGAAATCAGAACAGCCCAGATTTGYAGTGTTTTCACCCAGGAATGGGGAAAGCCCCCCCCCCCCTTTTTTTTTTTAATGCTGCTGGCGCTGGTGCCTGCTACTCAGTGGGGACCTGGATGTTTCCAGCTTCTGAATGCTGGGGATTACTGAGAATTAGCCCCTGCTCTGCCACATGACCATGCAGCACTGCAAGGACAGGACACTATACTGTCAGCCAGGACTGGCGATGGCTCAGGCCTGACCCCAGGCTGGCTCAGGAAAGCTCTGCAAGGCCATGCCACGTATTGGCAATACTGGGACACACCAGGCGAGATGGGCATCTGCCCAGAAGCTGCAGCAGGAAGGAAGGAATGGATGATTGATCCCATCACCCACATCACCTCTGCTGATCTCTCTTGATCTCAGCCATTCTGAAGCCCGTCCTGTTGGAGGGATGCTGTGACCAACCCCCCCCGAGCACTTTCTCAGCAGCCAGGAGGGGGCTTTTCAGGCATGCATGAGTGCTGCTCAGATGACACATGGGCACCACAGGGGATCTGTCCCCTGGGTGGATCGCGTGGCTGCAAATGGGGAAGGACAGGATGCATGTAGCTGCCTACCAGGTTCCCCACGGTCAGCACGTTCTCAAACTCCTCTGTCATGGGGTAGTGCTCCATGGCCATGAAGAGTGTATTGAGCACGATGCAGATGGTGATGCCCAGGTCCACGAAGGGGTCCATCACCACCAGCTTGACAAACCCTTTCAGCTTCAGCCACAAAGGGCAGCAGTTCCAGACCAGGAACGTGTGGGCAAATTTGTACCACCAAGGTGGGCACTTCTGGTGAGCTTCCTCCAGCTCTGAGGGCAGGAAGGAAAAATGACATCAATGTCTGGGCATCTCCTGTCCTCCCAAGGTGGGAGGAGCACCTGAACCCATCAGAAGGTACCTCTCCTGAGGTCCTGATCCAGCTCAGGACTATCTATGAATCTTATGTGAGGGTTGAATGGAGAACCCTGCTTGTGCCTGGGGCACAGAGGCCCTGTGAACCTGACCCTCCAAACCAAAGAGGAGTGGGAAGGCAGATCCGTCAGGGAACAGAGGCCCCACTTCTGCTCTCAGCACCAGGGCAGGGTTTGAGGTGTCCATGCCAAGATGAGATTGCGGGGATGGCCCAAGGGAACCATTCTGGTGTGGGATCTGCCTGAGGGTTTGTACCCCTTTCCCAGGAGTGCAGAGTAAATCCCTGGAGTGATGTGATTTAATCCCTGGAAAAAGCCCCATAGACAATGATGGTATTGTGCTGTTTTGCTTAGAAAGATCTTTCTCTGAAAAGTCACTCTCCGGCTTTCTTACTAAAGACAGTATTTGGGGCTGGAAAGCCAGTTATTGCTGAGCCTATGGTACATTTTGCTTAAGTTAAGACAGGAGCTTGAGAGGCCATTTGGGCAGCTCGCAGTTGACTCCGGAGACCACGGCAGTCCATTGCAATCCTACTCATTTGAATAAGATATTGTAGTATTGCGCCTCCAGGCTTCACCCTACCAAGCTGGGACAAAAAGCCCTGCTTGAGCAACACTGCAGCACACTGATCCCATACAGAGACCCTGGGGCCAACCCTTAGCACCAGGCAGGAGATTTGGGACAGCCTGTATCACTGGCCTGTGCTAAGCACCTGGAGCCCAGCTGGGCTGAAATGGCCCTCACCTGGGTTGAGGGAGAACATACCTTCCACAGTATTGGAGATGACACTGATTGCGCTTCCCACTCTTTTCTCAAGGCCTGGCCCATCTTGGCTGCCCACAGCRAGGTGGTTGTGGTCTGATTTCTCCGCTTCATTGGCAGGATTGAACTAGGAGGAGAGGAGGCCACAGTGGATGAACACAGAGTGCTGGAGACTAATATGCTTAAAGATACAACAGGGGAAAAAAAAAAAGAAAAGAAAAAAGGGAGGGGGGACATGGTTCAAAGATATGGGATGTAATGTGGGAGCTACAGGTGGGCTGCAAGGCACCTCTGACTGGTTTGGAGGACCGTGCTGGGTTGTGGCAATTTGAATCACGGCAGCCTGTCCCTCTGCCAGGGTATGTCAGGGTGGGCACGCTCAAGGGAAGGCAATGACACAGAGCCAAGCACATACATCAATCACTGTAGCAGATCGCTCCAGCAYGACCTTGGGGACCACTTGCCCATTGCAGTCTTTGGCCTTGTCCTGGTCACTATTCAGGCCTTGGTCAGAGTCAGTTTTCTTCACCGCTGTGCTGTTGCGCAGGGAACTGCTGCTGAACCGCCTGTCCTGCAACTGCATCAAACCACATCTCCATCACCCGAATGTCCGCAGCACGTTGGGACCTTCCCGCAATAGTTATGGGTGATCAGGTTAAGGAGGGACTGAACTGAGCCTTGTAACCTCTTCAGGCAGGACTTTGTGACGCTGAAGTCAGCCCCCGCAATGCTGCTGCAGGATCTGGGCAAAGGTGAGCTGGGAGGCAATCATGGACCCACAYAAACAGCAACAGCAGGGAGGAACAACTACTGCCAGTGGCTAAACAATGAGTGTGAATTTGCAAGTCATTCCTTTTCACTTGCCCACCCTACCATACAAAGCTTTCTGCACAGCAGCAACATTAATCTATTCAGGTTTGGTCAGGGTGAAGGATAGAACTGTACAAAATCTGATTTGCTTTGCAGGAAGTTTTAATCTGTAGCAGGATAGAGCTTTCAATATAGGGTATTATTTAAAAAAAAAAACCTGTTAAAGGAGCCTCTTATTTAATATCATTGGAAACATTTCATCTTACTTTTAAAAATCAAAGTATCACTCTTTGTATGACCCTGACCACAATCATGGTTGGCTTTGCAAGTGCTAATTAGCTCACTAATGGTGCTGCAGTGGAGCAGGAACCTCTTTGGGTCTCCTGCCTGGGGAGTGTTTGGGGCTTTGCACCCACACTTCGGCACACTCCTGGAGCCAGGACCACAAATGGCTCAGATACAACGGGATTTTCCTACTCAGTCCCTGGATATTAAATAGATTTGTGTGCCTATTTCTCATAGCTGCTTTGCCCATGCCCTCATCCCTATTCTCTCTGACTCTTCTCCACTTCTGTAAGCAACAATAAATGAGAATCACTCCTTAATAAAGCCTCTGGGCAACTCACTGGTTAATTTGTTCAGGGAACAAATGACACCAGATTGATACCCAGGTCCAGAGTCGCCATCCCTCGGGCAGGACCTGCTCAGACCCATTCTACAAACAGAAATGGCCAGATAAGAGCAAAAGCCACTTCCCTGGAGGATGTTGTGGCTGGACACAGATAAGCAATGAGAGATAGAGGCTGTAGAGGRAGGAAAATACTATTTTGCATCTCTCTTTACAAGTGAGGAAGCTGGTCTTYTGCCCAGACTAACAATTAGTTTTGCAGGGATGTCTCCAGGGAATGCTGCTGACATAGGCCAAAATGATGATTAGAGCATATTAAAAGTGGCCAAGCAGCAGCATCAGACATTAGAGGAGCTTTTACCACATTTTTATAGGTTTATTGTGCTGAGGAGAGAATCCCAAGGACTGGAAAGAGCCAAAGAAAACATCCCAGGACTGCAATGGAGCAAATAGGTGAAGATCGGGCAGCTTCAGAGACCTCCCACTCTGATGCCAACTGTGTGAAATATCAGTGCAAACTCTCTGAAGCATCAGACATGTGCATTTGCACATGTGCTGGGGGAGAGCAGTGAGGCCAGACCCTGGCAAGCACAGACGAGAGTCATGCCTCTGCTCTGAAAGAGTGCAAGGATGCAGGAACCTCCCTGGGTCTCAAGTCCTCTATTACATCTCCAGCGGTGGCCAAACACAAATGGTTTGCTAATTCATTTAAGGAAGTCAGGGCAGTTGCAGCAAAGTTAAGTGCTCCTTTTCACCCTGATTATAATCTTCCTGCACAGGCTCTCTGTCAGGCTCCCTGCTCTTGATGTGACGCACAAAGATGTGTTATTAGTTCTCTGGCTTTTTATGTGTTGTTGTTCACCTCCTCCTTTCATCTGCCTGAGTAATACTTATCTGCACCATACCCATCTACCACCTCTTGGTGCTCCCTGTGTTGGTCTTTGGAGAGGAGTTGGGGAAATTAAATCTTTTCAGCCTTTAATGTCTTAACTTTTGGATTCWGATGGTGACTCARAAAATAGTTAYTCACCTCATTCTYATCTTTTCTTATTATGGAGCAAGCAGGGCTTATTCTTGGGTTTTACAGAAATAGATACACCACACTTGTCACTGTCTCMTTCCTTCTCCCYRCCTATTYCTAAGCCACAGGCTTCACTGTGGCSTCCATGTATCCCACCAACCTGTTTCTCTTGCTCCTCCTGATGTTTTTTCAGCTGTTCCATGAGCTKCTGGAATTCTTCCTCTTTCTGCTGTGCTTCCAGCATTGTAGCATCATTTTGTTCTGCATAGGCCATAGCCACCACCGCAAGGATGAGGTTGATTAGGTAGAAGGAACCAAGAAATATAACCACTACAAAGAAGATCATGTACGTTTTCCCAGCTGCACGCAGCGTCTGTGGAAAGAAGGCGGCATGGGATATCACACCATGTTGGGACCCTGGCCTGTTCACTCTCTCAGTGCTACCCCACCTCAGTGACTCTTGCAACAAAAGGTCTGGCCTTGGGTTAGGGCACTTACCCGTTCATGGTAGGAAATACAACATTTTGTTCCCATCTCCCCTGAGTACTGGGAGACAGCAGTGAGGCCAGATGCTGGCAAGCATGGTTGAGAGTCATGCCCCTGCTCTGAAACAGTACAAGATACAGGGACCTCCGTGGTTGAGACTCCTGGTCTCTCAAGTCCTCTATTCTGTCTCCAACGGTGGCCAAGARAGGCTGATCATCTCCTACTTGCCCATTCTACAGTCCATGGCATTCTGCTGGGAATGGTGTTAAAGAGGCCAAAAATCTCAGCAAACCCAGCCACTCTGCTCTGTGTTATCTGTTAATCCAAGGGCTGCAAATCTTTGATTTGGATGGGGGTTGATATCCCATCACAGACTCGCATTGCTGTAATGGGARGCAGATGACATGTCGCAGCACCTGCCTGCAGAGGTCTTACCCTTGGGCCAAGGGCAGTCCTTTTCTAACTCTGGATCTGGGCACAATCACTTTCCAAAGGTCACATGGAACCCAGAGAACTGATTCCAGCCTTCTGAAAGACTTGTTTTKCTTAGTTATCTTTTAGCTAACTAGTCCCCAGACTCAGGAATGGCATTCATTTGGCTAGAGGACAGCCAGGACTTCATGATGTCTGCAACTTCTCTAGTGGTTGACTCAATCCAGGAGACAAATGTCCTGTTTTTCCCCTTTTGGGGGAGCCCTCCCTTAGCTCAAACCAGTACTAGATACTGCTGTAAATTCCTGATTTGCATGGCACAATTGACAACACCACTGAAGCATACCCAGTCTTTGCCCTTGAAAAAAAATTGCACAGGCTGGGGAGATGCACGGGACTGTGTCCCCATCGCTCCCGATCCTGGTTACATCCATAAATCACAGGACAAGGTCCCACACGTTTCCAGTCAAGGGACAATAGGTACTTTCTACCCATCCTAGACTGGGAGCTGCACTGAAACTTCAAGAGCATTTGGGCAAAAATAAAACACCAGCAATGGTTGATCCTCAGACTCCTGCACAGCTATGAGGGACATCTAATGGCTGGAAGCAATGCAGCTGCCCCAGGGATCCCTGGCCCCAGGAAGGAGCATGCCTACCAGCTGGAAGAGGTTCTCCCAGAAGTCCTGTGTCATGAGGCGGAAGAGAGAAAGGAAAGCCCAGCTGAAGGTGTCGTAACTGGTGTAGCCATAGTTCGGGTTCCTCCCTGCTTTAATGCACTCGTATCCTTCAGGGCACTTCCTGTCAAAGGAGCGTGAGGGCAGCAGGTGTGAGTCTGTGTTTTTGCCCTGTATGCACCCCAACAGTCCCAAGAGCAACCCCAGGAAAATGCTTCACCCGCAGAGACAGTGAGATGTTTTACCAGAAACCCTCTGGGCTGATACAACTGGGATTCACATCCAGAGCCCACCGCCCTCTGGGCTCCCACCATCCATTCCCAGCCACAGGCCTGTGCTTTGCTAGGTGTGAGCGGTCCCACAGGCTGCACGGGCTGCCTTCTCCCTCCCAGAGGAACTTCAGGAAAACTCGGCCGCCAGCACAAGCTCCACTCACCCGGCATCACTGCTGTTACCGCAGAGCAGGGCATCAAGTGCTCCCTCCAGAAAGTAGAAGTTTGCTGTGCAGTTGGGAAAARAGCAAGACATGAAAGTTGCAGGCATCGATTTCCAAATTCTTGGCAGCTCCTCACTGTCAAGCATATTCTCCTGAATCCCAGCTTTGGGTTCAGTGCTATCTCCTCTCCGCTGACTTTGCTGTTTGGATTGCACTGCTTGGCACCAACTCAGCTAGATCTCATGGCTTTATTTCACCTACCCAACTGGATGGCTCCCAAGCCCACAAAGAGCTTTGGAAATGGCCAAGTGGTCAGGATCAGGCCTCCTGGGAAGTTGTATTAACATGTGGTCTGTTACCAGCACAAACATTCATGGAAGTGAATGAAGGCACTGGGAATGCCAATGAGGCGGGCTCAGGTGAGCAGCTGCTGGGATCTCTGCCCTCTCCTATAAACCAGGGCCAACATGTTTTGCTGAGAAAGCATACAAAATAGAGGGGCATTTCTAGTGGGCACTGGGTGCATGTAAGCTGCAGGGGTCCCCAAAAAGCCTGGGAAAATAGCCTACTACTGCTCTGTGGCCATTGCCTTTCTCTTGCTGCTCCCATTCCAGCCAGCTCCTTCCTAGTGGAAAAATCACTCAGAAAGGCAAGACCAGAAGTCCTTAAAGCTCATCTTTACAGCTCAAGCACAGACAACAACTGATCCAGAGCCATGAGTGGTGCCAAGAAGTGTCACTGTGGGTCACCTGCCCCCAGGGACATATGGATCAGTATCTGGAGACACCCATCCCCAGCAGAACACAGAGGGCAGCTCAATGCCCCTTTTGGGCATCACCTAGTTCAACGTTTTCAGGAGCCACATGTTTCACAGGAATTTCTGGAGCTCCTTGGGGCATCCCAGGCTGTGCCTGCCTTCCTGCCACCTGGCTGTTGTTTAATCTACATGGGATCATCGAAGAGCTGTCCCACTTATGAAACTACAAGCAATACGCATTGGCCTGGCCCAAAGATCTGCTAACTTGAACACATGGCCACAACATGCTGTTGCTATTTGCACTGCATTCATTGCATCCTATAAATTGAATTTGCATCCCTACATAGAAACTTTCCTGTAATTAATCTCAGAGCTACTTATACAGTTGGGTAAAGCAGCTAAGCTGTAACCTGACCTTCTGTTGAGTTCTGCTGAGTGCCCTAAACAAGATGTGAAACATCCATGCAGAGCACAGCCCACTGCTACGTCGCTCTGCAAGCAGAAATCAGTCCCCCAGGACTGCCTAGCAGCACTTTGGCTTGGTGCAGAAATGTGTCAGGGCTGCCAAAGCCTCTGAGGGTGACAGCATTTGGAGAACATCCCTGGAGCACATCTTGCTGTAGGCAAAATTTCTGCCTTTGATCTGTGACCCCGCGTGGGTTTTCCTAAATAATTTATTTTCTAGCATAATGTCCATTTTCAGCAGACCGATTCAGCACAGCCTAGCACACAGGTACCCTCCATACAGCCCTGCACATCTGCACAGGGAAACCTTTCTGGAAGAGTTTAGCACCCTCAGGGAACTCAACTTTCCCTGACAAGGGGTATTTAATCCCATCTGTCCATCCTGTGAGCATGCATAACCTGTTTCACCCACCAGTCACATCTCCCTGCAAAGCCCAAATACTGTTGAAGCACCTTGGCAGAAAGGTCTGCATGAGCAAACCATCTTAGTTAGACACGGAGGAAGAACAGGGTAAACTGAAGAGCAAACCAGGGTAATCAGTCAATGAAGAGGGGGAGCTGTAAGCRTTTACCTTCATCGTTGAGGTAGGCCTCAAAATCAAAGGTGCTGTTGGTGGTGAGGTTGCCATAGAGCGTTGCGTTGGCCCACGTGTCGTTGCCCAGMTCCATGAAGTCCCCTGGCAGGGTGTCGTTGAGGGGGGGTGGCCACCGCACACACTTGTTCCGAAGGTTCCCCATGAACAGCTGGAGGCCAATTAGGGCAAACACGCTCAGGCAGAAGACAGTGAGGATCATRACATCCGAGAGCTTCTTCACCGACTGGATCAGTGCCCCAACGATTGTTTTCAGCCCTAGGGGAGAAGGTGTTGTTACTGAGCTAATCACGGCGAACCTGCTATGTCCTTCCCCAAAGGTGGCTGGACCGGGGAGGACCACATGGTGCTAGAGAAGATCACCATATCCACCCCATGGGCCCAGACTCCACGCTCTGCCCTGTGTTAGTCCCTGCTTGCCCCTGTCTGCCCCACACTTTGCTGGGCAGGGTAAATCCTTCTCCAAAAACAGTCTCCCTTGGACAAATACTATCCAAGCCTCCTCAGGCCAGAAACAATCTGGACTTCACAATTCAGACTATCTTAACCTGGCAGCTTCAATTCCTTTTGGTTTTACTTTTTTGCCGAACTCTTCAATTTGCCTTTTTTGGCCCAAACCACCAGGACCGGGTGCTTTGCTGTGGCACACAGAAAAGTTGTCAGCCCAACTAGAAGAGGCTGAACGCTGCTCTCTGAGCTCTGGCCGCAGAAAAGCTGCCCTGCTCCAAACCCCCACATGCTGCTCTCCAGCAAGCGGTTGGGAGCCCAGCTGGCCCCTCCAGTCTGGCCTAATTCCTTCTGAGCAAAGGTGACAGAAGTGACAGTTTGCATTAAGCTCTGGGATTAAGTCTTTCTCTCACCCAGCACCGTAGTTTCCTGCCACAGACAATGTCAGGGAAGAGGTTGGCATGCAGATCCTCAACGGGCCTTTGATGTGGAGATTTTTATTACTGTTGCCTTAGTCCAAATGAATGATGGGTGAAGCCCGGACATTCAGGGACTGATTTTAAAGCAGCTCTGAGCATAGAGCTTTCTCSTATGGAGACATCTCTCCAAATACGCATGATTTTTAGCCCTGTCATCATGCCAATTTTTTTTTCCCCCCCAACTATTTAGGTAAAACCCTGTTCTCCAAGGGCTTGTCTATGTTGGGAAACTGCTTAGGACAACCGTTCTAAAATGGCTTATTTTTGCAATAGCTATTTCTGCATAGCCTCTTGGGTGGACATCATTCCAGAAATAAGAGTCCAGTGATTAAGCAGCTTACTTTTTTTTCCTAAACACAATTTTTAGCCTGTTTGACTGAGGTGAAAAAACAAACCCTAAAGATTTGGAAGCTGAAGGAACACAAAATGAACCAGAATGTATTCACCGCAATAAACTATTGCTTGTGGTCTAGTTTTGTGCCTGTTCAGGGGTCTGGCATCTCATTTCTATCAGTTTGAGTGAGGTGTTATCGAAATGGGGTGATGTTAAACACTTATCACTTTGCACTTGCCCCAGTACCTATTGAATACCTAAAACTTGGCATCAAAGCAGTCAGCAGTGGGGACACAACAAAATTCAGGGCTCCACAGGCTAGGCAAAGCGTATTAGGATCTTGTCAATCAAGCCTACAAAACCTCATGTTAGAGCGAATGCACTTGACGCATCTCCAAGAAGTCCTAAAAACACCACGTCCAGCTTGTCAGAGGCCTTCCCCAGTTGCAGCTAATTTAAATGTATAAAATCAGCTGGATCTGACCCAAAAGCTGAATTATTAGTTGGAAAATGCTTTAAAGTGATCAAATACTTTTTTTTTTTTTCTTAGAATTGTCAAAAGGAAAAAAAAGAATTGCTTTAGCCACAGGAAAACCTGAGCTCAAGGAAAGGGAAAACTTGGAAAGGAGACACTTTCTGAGACTCCTACCTGGAATTACTGTGATAGTTTTCAGGGCGCGGAGGACACGGAACGTCCTGAGAGCCGAGATGTTGCCCAGGTCCACGAACTCTGTGATGTAGCTGTGGGACGGGAGAGGAGGGGGCATCAGGCGGGCAGAAGCTCTGCCCATGCACCCACCTGCATATTTTCCAGCCATCCTCCCCCAAGTCCCCTTTTGAGACAAGGTGGCAAAGCCAGAGCTCGGCAGCCTGGCCTCCCCCTCCATTCCAACGAACTCACGCCATGGAGATGACCATGAAGTCCAGCCAATTCCACGGATCACGCAGGAATGTAAAGTTGTCAATGCAGAAGCCTCTTGACAGTATCTTGATGAGGGACTCGAAGGTATATATTCCAGTGAAGGTGTATCTAAAATGGGAACAGTGACTCAAAGAGGAAGACAGGATGCTTGTCTGGGTCCAGGGGTCAGCTCAGGACAAAATCCGGGTGCCATGAGGCTTTGTCAGCCCCTGCCCGCGGCCAGTGACAGCAAGGCTGTCTTGGGGAGCAAGCTTGGCAGCTCACTGGATTCCTGAGGTGCTTTGCCATCATGGGGAGGTTTTCAGCTAAGCTCAGCTCGCGAGGGAAGTTGAGACATCTTAAGCTGTCACCCCTTTGGTAGGACTATTCTGCAGCCTCTGGGCTGTGCTGACATCCCAACAGTGCCAACTTCTCTGTAAAACCCCATGGAAGCCCAGTTGTGCAGAGCCACAGCAGAAATCTCTGCATTTTCCTCCTTCTAGCTGTGGCAGGCTGTCCACGCTCCCTGAAGGGGTGGATCTGCCCAGCCTCCCAAACCATCACCGCTGACCCAGCCCAACCTGTTCGGCAGCAGTCTCTTGCCACGGGGGTCTTTGGACCCCACAGGACTTGTGGTGGCTTCAAAACACCCCCGCTCTTTGCAAAGCCTGAAGCAGAGTGCAGATGTCCCTTCTGAGATCACAAGGGCCACCAGCATCTTCAAATAACACTTTTCCTCCTCCCACGAGTGCCTGGTTCCCAACGCTTCTACCTCAGCCTTGGTCCTGTCTCTCCACCGCCTGAGGAGGACCCAAGCTGGGATGTTCCCCTGCAGAGAGGAGACGTYGCGGAATACAGGGACTTACTCCACGTTCTTGGACCATGCCGGGGGGTTGCTCAGTGTCATAAACACACAGTTGGTTAAAATTGTGATCATGATGAACATGCTGAATAATTTAAAACTTGGTCAAGGAGAAATGCTGTGGCTGTGGCATTAGTTGTACCTGCTGAAGGGCATGTGAGGGTGTGAAGCTGAGAACCCTGCTCCTCCTGGAGCAGGGCAGAGGGCTACATCCCTCTTGTCCTGGCTCCCACCTTGTTCTCATGCCCTAGTTTGCTCCTCCTATGAGTGTCTCCTGACTAGGTCCCATGCTTACGCTCTTCCCTTAGTCCCCCTGCTCCTACAATGCTGTTCAGGGCCTTGCCTTCCCTTTCATCTCCCTTCTCCACCTCCACAGTGCTGGATCAGCCTCCATTCTGAACCCCGTGCTCCTTCCTCTCCATCATTCCGGAACACGGCTCCCACCACTATCAACAGGACACTCTGCCATAATCACCTCTTCTTTTTCCTTTTGTCTYCAACCTCCTGGCCCCCAAACCTCTGCTGCCACCCACAGCTCTGTCGGGATCACCTCCCACTCATCCTAGCCCCCTTTTTTGCTCCTGGCTGGCCCAGAAGATTTCCCTCTCACACCATCAGCAAACACCTATCTCAGTCCTTTCCCAGCCATGTTTACAGTCTGCGCATCAGGTTTTGACGTGGCAATGGAGCAGCATCTCAGGGGAGACAGCTGCTCTCCTCAGCAAGGATATGAGTGTATAAGCACTTTGATGGCTCCTCTCCGGATGGGGTTGAAGGGTCCCAGCAGGTAGAGGGCAGGGGTTGCAGAGAACCGGAAGATGGACTTGCCTTTATTGAGGACTATAAAYGTCTGCAGAGAAAAGAGGAGGCAGGTTTGCTAGCCCTTCTGCACACCACGAAAACGCTCACCAGTCAAATGCTGCACTTAGAGCTGACCCCTTTATATGCATTTTGGATTTCAAAAGACTTGGGGCTTTTGTCAAGGAAGGAGCAGATGATGAGCTTTCAGAAGGCCAAGTTCACTGCCAGGATCTGTGTGGCCAGGCACCACCACGCAGATGGCTCTGGTTCAGGGGAGAAGCCACCAGAGCAACTCAGGGCCATGGCTGAAAGCTGGCTCAGCAAGAAGGGCTCAGGTGAGACCCCAGGGTGAGGGGAGGAAGGGAGGGGTCTGTGCTTTAGCCTTTTTTGGGGACACTCACAATTATCATCAACTCTGCCTCTTACCTTCTTATCCTTGTAGAAAGGGTCCAAGTCCTCCAGAGGCATCCCAATGAGCTCCAAGGGGGGATCACCATAGATGAACGGCAGGTTTTTCCCGGCTTCCAGGTCACTGCTGGGCTTGAGCTCCTCTTCCTCGGGCAGCTCCACATGCTGCTGCTTTATCTTGAGTGCCTCTGCCTCAGCAATGCGCTGCTCGATGGCAGCCAGCGACTCGGGGGTGAAYGGGCGGAGGTGCTCGGGGCCTGGGATGTGTGGCAGGCCAGCCATGTTCTCATTCTGCTCTCAGGACGCCTGCACCCAGCCTGCTGGGGAGAGGGAAGCTCAGGCGGCAAGGGGGAAATGCAGGCCCGTTTGCATGGTATGCTGTTATTGTTAATTAAAAGCTCAGGACTTGAAGCCAGGTGATGGCAGAAACTCAGCATGCTTTTGTGAGCAGCTTTATTTCGGCAACCAGCTCCAGAAATATTGGATTTGCAAGTGGCATTGCTRTTCCTCTAGAGAAATGGATCACATGATGATGGGGGACCCCATCTGCTGCTTCCCTTCCCAGACCCTCATTCAGCCTCCGATCAGAAAGCACCATCCTATCAGATTTTTTCCAGGACACAGCATGAGCTGAGCAGCTGGGGTCTCTGACACCAGCTGAGTGTCTTCATAAGAGCAACTTTATAATCTAGATAAGAGTTCTCCAACAAAAGCAAACATCTTCATCTGTGGCACTGATCCAGCTGTCCCCCCTTGTGCAACATGCTGCAGTGCATCCTTAGCTGCCTTCTCATGCGCAAGCAACGGGTACTGCTCAATGTAAAAGGCTCCTTGGCAAGAGGAGCTTGCCACCCCACTGTGCCTATGGAGCCAGAAGCACGAGAAGGAAGAAGGTGTTACAGCACCCATCATCTCGGTTAAGTGGAAAACCCCCTCTTTTGCTGGCAAAGCACATTAACAGTCCTGCTGGTCTGTGTGTTAACAGTCCAAACCACAAGAAACWTCAGCAAACCTGTGCTGTGTGGTCTCAGTGCAGGGAGCTCTGCTTCTCARTGGCATTGCAGCAGAGCCAGGACAAGGTCCTGCCACATGCAAGGTGCACTCCAGACAAGAAGCAAGGACATTTCCACACTGCACTCCCCAACATGTATCAAACACTTCCCTCATCACACCTACCAGATAGGTGTGGTAGGAAAGACTAAGAACATTTTGGAAGAGAGCAAACATCTCCACACGCCACTGCAACTAGGCATTTATTTATATAGACAGGTCCCCTTTTGGTCTGTGGTACCATGCCCTGCGGGTGCTTTTCATGGTTTTTCCAGGGTATTGCACACCGGACCCTGTGGGTCAGGGCATCCACTCCCAACCATAGGGAACGTGAGTAACTTGCAGTCTGACTGATGGCTCTGCTCACCCTCCTCCTAGAGGCAGAGGAAGGGGTTAAAGTCTTATCTCAGGCCAAGAAACAAGTCACTGGCAGTGCTGGTATGTTCTAATCTTAAGATGAGAACAACTCTCCAGACCTGAATAGGATGGACCATTTGAGAGAGAGAATGGTGGCTTCAGTCACCAGGCAAATAACAGAAAGGGTTGGGAGAGAGCAAAGCAGGAAAAAGATGGACAATGGCATGGAGAGGAACAAGTTGACATACCCAGAAGCAGGGCTGAAATGCCTGACAAAGGTTTCCTAGAGACCAAAAAGGTCCTTGCTTTGTGGCATCTCAACCCAGCTTTGCCTTCATGCCTGACTCAAACACCAGCTTGTTTCAGCAGTGAACCCTTCCCCGAAGGGTCAGGTCTGCTACTGGGATCAGGCCGACCTCGCTGATGGGGTTGTGGCAGCACAGGATCTGACTGTCCCTCAGGGGCTGAGGAGCTAGAGATGCCTGGCTATAGACCTTGGAAAAATGCTAGAATGGGCCAAGGGAAATACTTTTTCATGAAGCAGTTCAACCACAGCAGTAGAAAGCAAAGAGATAGGTTTAGAATTGCATCTTTAAGGCTAAGGCACAGGGTGAAGATGGGGGTGAGGAAACCCCCCCCCCCCCCCCCCCCGCCCAGTGCTTTCACTCTGGTCTCTGAAGGAAAACAGCCCCAGGACGCAACAGCAATTAAGGATCTTCTGCAATTTCCCCATGGCCATCACATCCTCTTGTGAAACAGAGAGGGACCAAGACATTTTGTCAGAGGGCCACAAACTATTTATTCCCTGTCATTAATCCAGGCTCCCGCCCTGCCATGCAGAGGCTGTGGCAAGTCCTCAGCATCTGAGTCACTTCCATTTTATGCACTGGAAGTGCAGGATGCTCTTAGAAATCAACAGGACCAGGGAATTCAGTTTCCAGCTGGGAACCTACATTAAATAATTTATTTTCCTCCATCTCTCAGCTTTCCTTCTGTGGGAGGGCTGAGGACATCCTGGCAAGGTTTTCTTCCTTGGTGGGGTCTGGATACCACCATCCTATCATCATACAGTGATGCCCATGCTGTGATCCAGTCATTCCAGTCCTAACTTCATGTCCTAGTTGTATAGGGACAGGACTATGAGCAGAAGCCCAAGCCATCAACTGAGGAGATAAGGGCCTTCACAAAACAGGGCTGTTCTCATAAAGTGCTTGTAGCCATTTCTCCCCCAACTACCCCAAAATCCAGTATCTGGGCAATCAGACTTGGAAAGGAAGTCATTCAAAGCTTTCATTAGAACTGCAAAAAGCCACCCAAGCTTTAAGTTTCTTACAACCAAGTGGCAGATTTTTGGATGAAAGTATCCATGAAAGTGTTCCCAGTTCTGGATCCTCCCTGGGATAAGCAGAGACCAGGTTGCCAAGGATGGACAGATATTGATGGTCACAGGAAGGTGGGTATGAGCTGGGTGGAGAATTGCCCTGTGCCCCCATGACAGCAGTGAATCAGGGCTTGGTCCTTTTTAGAGACTCCCCAGGAAAGAAACCTTCCTTTGTCAGAGAGATGGTAACACAGCTGGAAAACAGCAGCAGCCACAGCAGACTTTAGGAAGCTGAGCTACAGCCAGAGCCCTAAAGGACTTAGATCCTCAAGGACCATTAAGAATTAATGATATTTAGGCTCCTAACTCTCTTAAAATGACTTGAAAAGTGGCTATTACTAAGGTAGTAGTATAGCTGCAAGATCAAGGGGAGAGGAATTGCTCAAAGATGCTCAATATATCATTATGCTCAATTCCACTTTGCAGAGTTGCAGTGATCCTGTTTCAGAGTTTGCAGAGTTGCCCAAGACTGCATTTATTCCTGCCCCTCCCCCCTTTTGGGAATTCTGCTGTTTTAACAGGTGGTGTCACCTGGAATCTTGAAGTTCTCTAAAATTAACTTTCTGAAAAATACTACTGTTGGGGAAGGTGGGGCAGAAAGACATTGTTAAAGAATTGCCTTGCCCAACACAGACATTGGGCCCTGCAAGGGGCGACAGCAGTTCAGATGCCTCAGTATACTGTCGCTTTACATCTGCCCCAGAAAAATCATCATCTCAACTACTTCTCATAATCCCCAGCTTCAAAACCCACTAGGTTTAAAGCTAAGGTTTGGAAATCTTCAGACATTTGTAATTAATGGAACTGGACATTTATAGCCCCAGCGGGAACAGACTCTCAGTACATAACCAATATTGACATGTCCTATGGCAATTATAGGACCTAAAGATAAAAGCAATGGCAAAGGGACATATTGGTTTCAAACAGTGCTGAATAACTGCATTGAAAAAACCCACCATGCCCCCTCACTATCACTGAATTGAATCTCAGTGTGCAAAGTGGATTTTCCTTAGGCTCTACCATTATCCCAAGAGCTGGTGATACCCGTGGAGGCAGGGGGCATTGCACACCACTTAGGCCCTGCTTCTGCTGGACGTGGTGGGGGGAAATCAGTCCCATCCTTTGGCGCAACCACTCAGACAGAGACCATCCTTTTTGCAGTGTCCAGCCCCTACACTTGCTTCTTTTCAATCTGATCCATCATGGGAAATTTGATGCCTGGCCCTTTGGGTGCAGAGCCTCTCCTCTACATTGCACCAGAGTTATCCCCGATTTACACCCATTTCATGCTCTGCTCGACCAGCTCTGGAAGCCTGCCCAGAGCCTTCCCTTCCACCAATGCTAGCAGCCTCAAAACTCAAGCTGAGGGCACAGGGCCATCGCTAGTCCCATGGAGACATGCCTGACACTTGCTCAGGTGAGACCCATGGGGGGGATGGACCAGCCCCTTCTCATGGGGCTGTGGGGCTCCAAGGACTCAGAGGAGCTTGCTGGGATTGCCAGTCCACAAGCATGCAGCTGGCCCCAGTTTCCCTGCAAAGAGGGTTTTGCAGAGCTGTTAGGGAGGGCCAGCATTACAGGACACACCAGCACTCAGCAGGGCTGCAGCTCCTTTGGTTGCACAGTGTTCTCAGAGAGTTTTAGCTCCCCGGGTGCTGCACAGTCCATGTCTTCTCCAGAAGCCTTGAGTTGCTGCCGCCCCCAACATCCACAGCAAGGCCCCATGCCCTGCTCATGCTCGCTGCAACCAGCCCACGGTCCCTGGCAGAGCAGCCCGTGGAGGTGGCTGTAGCTCCAGCTGCCGTCAGCTATTACTGGAGGAGTCAGATTTCGGCAGCCCCATGACTCTGCTCATTCCTCCTGCAGTGGGAGSAAGCGCCGGAGGGGAGGGCGGGCGAGCGACGCCAGCCAGCCTTTCATCCCACGCCTCCTCTTCCGCTCACCAGGCTAAATCCATCGTGCCGCACTGTGCCCATCTGGGTTGCCTCGGCTGCCAGCAGAGCAGTCCCTGGTAGCACTGGGCATTGCAGGGAGGGGAGATA
>NW_020447221.1:140629-200459 GCF_003343035.1 Apteryx rowi
AGATACCAGGCAGCAAAATTAGGGCCTCGAGCTCATGGCCAGAATCCTCAGCTTCTGCACGCTGCAGCCCTGGAGCCATCAGCATCTCTGGTCAGGCACTGCCGCTTCCCAAAGCGGAAAGCATCAGGAGCCAAGCGCGGGCTCAGCAAGACTCAGCTTGGTGCCTGCACTCTGCTTCCCCCCAGCAAGCCCAGTGCCCGCAACAGCATGGGGTGAACATCAGGGTTCCACCACTCTCCCAAGCAACCCTGGCTCACCCCAGGACTAGCATCCCCTGACCTGGGGGACCCCAGCGTGAAAGCAGCTGCTATAAATAACAGGTCAAACCCTTTGCACCTCTGATAGGCGAGAGCAGTTCAGGCACAGCAACAGGGTCAGCCCCCGTTGCAAGTTGCCCTCAGTAGCTCCCACACCCCTCAGCCCCAGCTCTGCCCTGCCACCACAAGGGTCTCGGGAGCCCCAGCAGCCCTCAAGTCAGGCACTTTCACAACAAGGAGCGCGTTCCTCCGATTCCCTACGGCACGGTCCCCGACTGCCCGCTTACTGGCTTGTCCAAACAGCAGTCACAAGTGCCAAAACTTTGCCTTGAGAGCCTGAAGCAGGGCGTTGCCAGGATCAGAGAGGAGTCAGCTCTGTTAAGCAGCTTAACAGGATTTTCAACAGGATTTTCTTTTCCTAGAGAAAATGTTGTTTACATGAAACTATGCTTGAAAACAAATTGCCTTTCAACAACTGACTAGTGCAAATCTCTCAGGAACAAATCTCTGCCTCTTCAGCAACTGAAGAAGCRGAGATTTGAATAGGTCAGAATCAGCACTTCATTGTTTTCCTTTCTCAGTGTTGGATTTTTAAGTCAAACAGGACCCCAAAGCCTCAGCAACAGCAGCTACGGTGCTCCTGGGGCTGCAGCAATAAAAACACCCATGAGCCAAGGGCTGCGTGTGTGCATGGCCGTTCACGCTCCCATGCTTGGCCACACAACAGCTCTTACAGCTGCTTTGTTTCCCATAGTCTCTTATGAGAGACGGACTCTCACCCTGTCAGCTTGTGCAGCGAGGGAGAAATCAGGGACTTTTAATGTCTCTGCAAAGCTCCAATCCCTACCATTTAAGAGCTGTTTTCTTAAATTTTGGACTTCCAGCTAAGCTGGATAACTCCTCTTTACTGTGTGACACACACACTTGAGCCATTGCTTCTGAATAAGCTGCCCACATCCTCTGCACTGCAAGCCACAGAGGAGCATCTTGCCCCCCCCCCCCAATTCAGCATCACCAAATACCAGCAGGCAACTGGGAGCAGCTCCCTGCTTAAGGGGGGGGGGGGGTGCATGGTCTTTGCCTTGATAGAAATTCAGTTTCCTCCAATATTTTTGCTATTTGGGCACCATACAAGGGAATCAGCTTCTGGAAAAAAACAGGAACAGATTAAAAACTACTAGAGATGCTGGTACCACCTGACCAAGCCAGAAGGGTGACAGAGCCCTGTCTATGATTGCTTGGAAGCCATCCTGCCCAAGCCTGTCACTTCAAGAATGCCATAAGAGAGAGTCTGCAAAGAGCCCGGAAGAGGCTGACAGGGACACAAGTTCAGGGCAAGAGCAATTAAAGAGCCATCAGCAAACATAGATCAACTTCACCCACCAAGAGACAGCAAAGCCAGGCCAAGCAAAGCTACAGCCAAGTGCTCACAGCAGTGCATAGCACAGGGAGGACTCCCTTCAGCAGGGATTAGCATGGAAGTGAGGAACTCCTACACCAAAGCTAKAGAGCAACCAACTCCAGGAAAGCTGGAGCTCTGACCTGGCCCAAACCCTTGTAGCTGCTGCTCCTCAGCAACAAGCCAACACCACAGAGACAGGGCAGCATCCAAGAGCCCAAGGGACTGAAACCCCAAACCAGCTGTGCACACAACCCAAACCCACCACAGCACACCAAAAGTCACAGCTCACAGCAGACCTGCCCTGCTGCACCCCCACACCCTCCCCTTGCTACAAGCACCCCAGGGCCTCCCTAAGGCACRCCATTTCCAAGCAAAGCAGTACCTGGAGACCAGCTGCAAGCAAGACCTCCAACCCACAAGCTCCCAAGTGCTCCCTCCCTCACTGATTTATCTCCGCAAGGACACTGAGGGCTGGGTGGGTTGATGCAATGAGGACCAGCTGGGACCACAGGTTTTGGGGATGAGTCACAGCTCAGTTCTCAGTCGCATGAATTTCAAGCACAGCTAGAAACAGGCCATGTGAGGAAGGAACTTGCATTCACCACGTGCTTGAGATTGGAGGCTATCAACCAGCAAGGTGCAGGAAATGGTCCTGGCCCACCCACATCATGAGTGGGGGGGGATGGGCCAAAGCAATAGCTCTGCTGGGCTGCACAGAAATCCTGGTCAACAGCTGCTGAGGGCAGTCGAAACAGYGCTACCAAGCTCACGGAGTGACTACGATGTGTGCCAGACATGTCACACACAGTGCAGGTCCTAGAGCAGCTGAGACCTGTCAGACTTGCTGCATGTGCCTCCATCATCCATCAGGATRTTGCACTGCTGATCCCAGCGGCAGCTTTCATGCTCGGCGTTACCCTCCTCGAAGGGACCCCCCTGCATCTGCTCGCACCCCCTCGGATGCCAGGACCGCGCTGCAGGTCTTGTTCTCGCAGCCCTGCGGCRTGTAGGCAGCAGTTCCCCTCTCCAGCCCGGTGTGTGTTAAATCTGGGACATAGGTTTAAAAAAAAAAATCGCATGGGCTCCGATACCCACTGCCCATGTTTCCTCGCAGGGGACAAGGCCAGCTTGCAGTTCTCTGAGCAACTCATCGCACAAAACAGCAGACGGATAGAGGCTGTCCAAATAACGCCGYGCCCAAGCAGGCAGCTGGTGTTCCCAGGCTTCGGGCACCGCAGGGCCGTGAGAAGAGGCACACGGGGTTACGGGACGCAGCGCTTTGGGTAGCGTCACTGCCTGCAGCTTGCAGAAAATGATTTTCCAAAGTCCCTCTTGTGTCCTTGCCTGAGAAATGAAATATTTAGATCCCAGGGGAACGTGTGTATTCAGTCCAAACCCAGCGCAGGGATTAACAAAGCCTCTCTGCTAAGCAYCGTGCGTGCAGAGGTGCTGTGTACGGGGAGCGAGCCTCCTCCTTTTCTTCCTTCGGGCACGGTCCTAGTGATGTAACAGCTTGAAAAATTCCCATGATGTGTGTATTTCCCACTATGCTCTCCCAAAGATTGGAAAAAGAAGTGGGAAAATTGAAAGAAGTCTGATGCGAAATGTTTTCTCTCTCTGCAGAGAGCACAGAGGCTTGTTTTAAGTCTTGCAAATTTGCAACTGGATGCAGTAAAGAGCGGAGACTGGAGCTGCAGTAACGTTTTCAAGATTTTATGAGTTTCTATTAGCAACGAGGATAAACACAGTTCAGTCATGCCAGACAAAATTAGCCATTTTGTAAACAAGTTTATGTCCCTTTCTGTAACACGATAATGTGCTATTGGAGAGTCTGATGTTTACTATTCCCAGATGTGTTGTGGTCCCTTAATGCTCTGCTGTAACTGYGTTACAGAAACTATCTGGAAAGATAAGTAAAGTTTTCGGGTTTTTCTTCTGCAAACAAACACCTCTTCTGAGTCTGCTGTGGGCCACTGCMTCTCCAGCACCACTGTATTTCTGAGCCCATCACATAGCTCTGTTAAGCTGGGAGAGCATTTCTTCTTACACCACGAGAGATATCAAAAGCCGAAACGTCTCCCACATCTATCACTGGTTAGATCACCTCCATGCCCGGCACTGTAACGGTCCTCACTGAAAGCCATGTACACTAAGAAAAYGTACTCCCTGCATTTTTATGCTACCGTCTTTTAAAGAGCTGGTGCTAAGTTTTAACAAAAAGAAAATASGAGTTAAAAAATAAAAAGAGAATAACTCCAAACCTTTTCCCATCCTGCTTTCAGACTGTCTCAGAATTTTATGGCGGGCTCCAAAGCCGTAGAGGGCAAGAGAAAAAAAAAWAATTCCTCTTTTGCTAGCATTAGCCTGCACTTTCCTGTGGTTTTTAGGAGCCCAGCTGGGAAGTCCCCGTGGGCTGTGCAGCTCACGCCAGCCTCTCGCTCGCCAAGGAACGAGTGCTGGTTGCTCCCGTTAGCCACGCGGCACCCCATGCCGATTCCTATCGCCGCAGCGATTTTGATCCTCCTCTTGGTGTATTTTGACTCTTTGCCTGATGCTTGCCCTCAGCAAACAGCACTGACGGGAATGCAAGATGCTTCCAAGCGGCATCCGTCATCCTGGGGAGCTGAGTGAAACTATGCAGCCGGCATTTGCCCGAYGCTGAGCGAAAGGGCTGCTCTGCTGAAAGCTGCCCTTGGAAAACAATGCTGGACCGGGACGGCTCTCTGCCCCGAGCCAGCAGATGCCTTTCCTGACCCAGAAGAGAAGGACGGAGATACTGCAGCGAGTTCACGCTCCTCAGGTCTCATCAGGGTCCCCCAGGTCAGTGCAGACTGCGCAGGGTCACTCATTGCACGCTGAAGAGCTGCAGCATCGCAGGCCTTGCAGCGTGGACAGGATGCAAAGAAGATGCATAAGCGCGTGCTGGATTTTATGCGCACGATAAGCTCTTTGCTGAATGAGCTCACTGCAGGTTATGGGCGTGATGCTGCTCCTTTGCTTTCTGCCCATCGGCTGCTCCCCCGAGAGGAGTGCTGCAGCTTCACGCAAACGCTGCAGCCCCTGTCCTGGCAGGGCCAAATTGCCTCCCTGCCTCATCACTTCAGGACAAGGACTCCTGTGAACCAACAGCAGTGGCAGGGCTTGAGGGATTTATTCTCAGGATGAGAAGGCTCTAATGCGTCGTCCCCCTGTTTAACAGCATGTATTTGCATTGTGGCAGCACCTCCAGCCGGGCTCCCGGCCCCAGCCACGCTAGGTGCTACACACGTGCAAAACAGGATGGTGCTCCTCAGCCCCAACTCCTTGCAAAGATGTGGCTGAGCCTGTGTCATCGCTGAAGAGCCAAATCCTTGTCACTGAGCATCCTTCAGCATCCTGACTGCAGTTAAAGTAGCTGCAGCCCCTGCACAGAAACCTCACGTGTGTTCAGGAAGAGCCTCTYGGACTCCAAAATGCTTGTGGCTTGGCTTGCTTCCCTGGATAGAATACTTTGCCACTGCAGGAAGCTCCTGAATGGACCTTCATGCAGCAGGACCCCCGCATGTTTGCACCGAAACCCTTGCCTTCACTCAGACATGTGCCCTGGGCCAGGCACGGCAGGAAAGCTGAAGGGTGTATGTAAAACTGGCAGCATTTGGACAATTTCTTTCCCATATCCCTGCAGTTTCAGGCTCTTCCTTCTGCAGAACAGGCTGGGGGGGTGGAGAAAGACCTCGGTCCCCAAGACGGCGAGGCTCAGCCCCACGCAGCTGCTGGGCAGGATGGGACGATGCTGAGCGTGTYGAGGGGGCCCCGACATCCCCCATGACCGCAGCCGAGCCCCCYGCTCTGCCCTTCCTCTCCCCGCTGCTACGGTCGCACAGGGTGCCGCAAATAAACCTCTAACCTGAAAAAATTACGGCGTCCGCCTGTTTATTTGAAAATGCCTGGGGGTTTGATTTCTCCTAATTCATGCCAAGATGGAAGAAAATATGTCGGAGGCAGCGCATTTCTGCTCTCCTGAGGGTCTCAGGCCGCGTGAAGGCTTCCTCATGGCTACACGCAAGTGCACGGTAACAACGCACTGAGCCATAGCACCGTGAGTGCCTAAATCCCTAAATCCCCTAAACGTGCACCTGCAATCCTGTAACTCGGACCACAAGCCACACGGAGATTCATTTTATACAGTACGTCGATCGTATTGACTCGAATCCGCTTGAACACAGGCACTTTAGCGCTGCCTTTTTGGCCGCAGTCATGCCAAGGGTACCTTGATGTGCTCAGGAGCGGGCGTGATATGCACATACRTTGCAAGTTGTGAAGTCCTCGGATACTGTCCCGGGCCACAGATGGAAATAGGAGGTTGCAACATCCTGCAGCAACTCGCACTAACCCCCTCCTGCCCGGAGCTGGGAGGATGCAAGCGGGCGAATATCCCTCCGTCCCTTGGGCTGCTCCTAGCACGCGTTCCCGACGGACCTGCTACGAGGGGATGGTGGGAAAGGGGACGTGTGGGGGGGGCTGCATGGATTTATTTGGGCGGTTTCTGCCGCGGCAGACGGCGAGGCGGGCGGCGAAGGGTTAAAGCGGAGACCCTGCGCTCTCCCACTGCCCACTGGCTGCACTCGGGTGTCATCTAATGCCGCCCCGCTCCTCCCTCGCCGCCCTGCCAGCCTTCTCTGATGTCAGGCGTTTAAAAAGATCTGAGCGGGGCGGCGAGGGGACGACGTGGGGGAAGGGAAGGCGGCGCGGGGACGGCCAGCACCAGTGTCCCTAGCGGTCGGCTGCGCGTCCCCAGCCCTCCCCTCCAAGCTGTCCTCCGAACCCCCCGAACGCCGGCGGTGCAGCAGCGCTCGCCTGGAGGTAAAGCCGCCTCCGAGGGACGGCAGGGGACATACAGACCCCCTCCGGCCGGCCAAATTGGGCTCCCAGAGGCGTCACCGAATAGCCAAGCTGGAAGCAGGTCGCAGACTTGATGCTCAGGCCACACGTGCTCGGGGTCCCCGCAGCATCCCCGGGCTGGACGATGCTCTCTGCCCTGCACCCCTGAAGGCAGCAGGGACCCGCTTGCCCTTTGCAGCCCCCGTGCCCCGCTACCCCCTACCAGCCTGGGTGCTCTGCTTTGCATCACCCCAGCCAGCAAAGCCGTGGTGGCTCCCTGCACCGTGCACACTGCGACCGCGACCGCGCCGCTCCAGCGCCCGACATCTGCGACCGCCGCTGCCGACGAGCTGCCCGCGGCCAGAGCTGCCCTCCAGGCCGAGCGCGGCCCCGCACCATGGCTCCTGCCCTCCAGCTCCCCAGGGATCCTATCAGGATCTGATCTGTCCATCGCGCTGGATAAGGGAGACTCTGAAATGATATGTTCATATAGGCTATATAAATAACTAGGGGGGGAGGCAGCTGGACAGACAGACAGACAGGCACAGAGGCCTGAAATCCCTTCCTGGCTCCTCTGGCTCTATAGCTGGGATGTTCTGGCTTTATTCCTCTCCCCCAATAACTCTCAAAAGCATTTATCGTGTTGTCCCCCTTCCTGCTCCTGGCAAAGGTGACTTCACCAGTGCTTTGTGCAGCCTGCTGAGCACAAAAGTGATGCTAAATGGCTTGTAGTTACCTGGCACCGCTCTGTTTCACAGCTACAAGAGCCGTCCTGTCCCCAGATCCAGCAAGGTTTCTCCGAGCTGAGTTGGAGCGACTCCACAAGGCCCCTTTGCCACGGGTGACGCTCGAGGGACCCTTCTGGTCTGAATATGCCAGAGCGCAGAAATCAGAAGACGCTCTTCAAATATTAACCCGGCCGAGTCAAGGCAGGACACTGTGTTCTTTAACCAGTTCCCGTAAATATAAATATGCCCTTTTCCTGCTAACCGTTATTACGTCAAATGTCTTCCTAGCAAGGACTAGAGGAGGCAGCTCCAACACTCGCAGCATCTGTCCGTCAAATATATATGTGCACATTCCTCCTGCTCCTTGTATAACCGAGCGGGAGAGAGGGCTGCTCGGGGCACCCAGCCGTCCCCAGGGGTTTGTGCAAGCGTTGCCCGTCTGCGATATCTTCGCTCCCTGCTTTCCCAGGCCGACTTCTCCCGCCAACATCAGCGTGGGTAGGGCATAAACCTTGCCCTTACCTGCAGGCCTTTCTCCGCTGCTCAGCAGCAGCACCAGGGAGCAAGAGAGCAGGGATGCAGGGCCCGGAGGAGAGGGATGGATGATACTGGGAGCGACGGAGGGACCAGGGCGGCTGATTCCCTCCAGACGAACCCAATAATAACGGCAAGGGGGCGAAACGGCTGCCTGAGCCTCACGCGCAGCGGTGCTGCACTTGCGGTGAGCGACGGCCGCTTTGTACAGCCCCGTGCGCACACCGGGGGCAGAGACCCCGACCCTGGCTGCAGGCAGCCGGGGGATTCGGGACCCGGACGGTGAGCTGAATCCCACCCCGGCACTGCCTGTTTCTAGCTGCTTATGGAGAGATCCGACCCCTCAATCCCCCGTTCGCCTCTTCCCGGCCTCCCTGGCACCCACAGCTGTGCGGGTAAACCCCGGAGCTCGCCGCCTCCGGGCGCAGAGGAGGGAGACGACGGCATCGCACCACGGCGTCCCCTCCGCCGCCACCGTTTCCCATCAGCACGGGGGTCCTAGCTCTTCCCCGCCTCCCAGCCGGGCCCCTCCGCACTCCCCCAAGCTCGCCGGGCAAAGGCGCCTTCCCGAAAGGAGACACTGCGGAGCACCCCGCAGACCTTTCCTGCAACCTTGGCTTGGCCAGGCCGAGGTTTATATTTAGATCTCCAGGAGGCGAAGCCAGGAGAAAGGCGACTTGTGACTTTTAAGCGGCGCTCGCGGCTCCGTCGCTCCGTTTGGGAAGGTGGGTCCGAAACGCGCTCCCCGTAACACGTCCCCCAGCCTCCCCTCTCGTCCCGGCGGCCGGTTCGTGGCCACCGCAGGCCCGAGGGCTGCTGGCCGGGGGTGATCCCCGCGTCCCTGCGCCCTGCCCTCCCTGCTCCTGCCCCTTCGCAGGGACCTTCTCCCCCGTCCTGAGCTGTTTTCCAGATCCCAGCCAGTGCGCTGGAGGGACGACGGGCTGCCGAAAGTGCAAACCGCAATCCCGCCGAGCGCCAGCTCCGACAACTGACCTCGGGGGCTTTACTGTTCCCATCCACCTCCAGCCGGGCAGGAACGTGCGGGCGGCAGAGCCTGGGACGAGCAGGACTCTTAGTTTGCACCGTCCTGGGCTGCACCCACGAGAAAGAGAAACTCGGAGACACTCAAGAGCCCGGAGACACCGCTTGGTGGCCTGGCATCGACCCAGAGCCGAATCAGTTACTTACTTTTTGGTGCAAAGAGCAAAATCCCGAGGCGAGACCTTTCAGGGCCAGAATTTCCCTCTCCTTCGGCTCCTTTGGCTCCGCGAGTGCCTGTTGGCAGAGCAGCTGCTGCTGCTGTCAGATGGTCATGAGTGAAACCTGAGGACATGCGGGGTCCTTCAGGTAGCCTCGGCCCGTCTCAGCTGTGGCATTCGTCCCCCGCGGCGCCAATCAAGGGGCCGGCTGTGCCTGCAGCCCCGTGGCCGCATCGCCCGGGGCATGCACGCCAGGCGGGCACCGGCACCCCGCCGGGCACGCACCGAACCCCGGCGCGGCCACGGCCGAGAAAGAGGTGGCGCCAGACGTTGAGGTGGCTTCTGGCTCGGTTTGGCACCAAATCGGGCACGGGGCGGTGGAGAGGGACCCTGGCCAGCGTCTCCCCATGCGTCTCGCGGGGAAATGACACGCGGCTGGAAAGGGCGGCGAGACAACTGCAAGGGCGGGGGGGAGCCTGCTGCCAGCCCCGCTGCCGGCGTCGTCCCCTTGTGCTGGGCTGCCTCTGGCTGGCGGCGTTTCAGGAGCGTTATTGGGATCGTGCAGCACCTAGCACCGTCTACGGGGCGGCCTCGGCTCCTCCTCCAGCCTGCGAGCGAGGCAGGTGATCGAGGGGCATCCTACCCCTTCGGGCTGCTGCGTCTCAGCCCATTTCCCTGCTCGGCTTTATTTTCCCCTGTGCCTGCCCTCCTCTCCTCCTAGTTTTGCATCAGCAGCGCCTTTATATGCCAAGAGCATCAGGCACATGTCGAGTAAGGCTGAACCCTCAAGCGCCCTGCAGACACGCTTTGCTCCTCAGCTGAGCTCTCCTTGCACCCACTTTCCCACCAAGCAGATGACATTTCCATGCCAAGGCCTCCCCGGATCAGCCTAAAACTGAAGGGCTAAATCACGTTCCCCGAATGAGAATCCAGCTCTTGTTCCCCTTGGCTGCAGGGAAAGCGCAGGGGACGGACGCTGCCGTCACCCACATCGGGACTCAGCCAGTTGAACCCTTTCCCATGCTCAAACTAGTATTTTAAGGACATCTCTCCTGGAGGGGCATCATCACCTTTCCGGCACCACCGGCTCTGTGCAATGCTTCAGCCAGCCCTCTCCCTCCCAAAATACCCCGTAGCGACTTTTCTGTGCTGCCTTGGGGTTTCTCATGGGCGTTATGAGCACTGAAGGTCCTGCCCGCTCTGCCCACAGCCTTGCCCAGCCCAGCAGCCCTCGCTGACCCATTCCCATGGCAATCTCGCCTTTTCCTCGCCTCCAGCCGCTGGCTCCCCGGGTCTCATTGTGCTCCCGCACGCTGGCATCCCATGCGATCAATGAACCGGGTTCGGAAACAGGGCCAAGCCTGCGAATCAACACCCGGGGAACCCTTAACTTGGCTCCGTTGTGCTTTTCACTCCGTAATTATCCTTTTTGTTCAGGGCTGTGTCAATGCAGCAGCCCGAGAGAGCTGGGTTTAGCTCTCGGGGGAGAGGTAGGATGGCACGGGCTAGAGGATCGCCTTTGCGCCGGGAGATGCCGGAGGTGGAGGTGTGTGGTGTGAAGCCTGACCTGGATTTCTTCAATTGAAAACTGGCCCCGGGGCTCTTTTGTAGACTCAGAGCCCAGGCCTGACCCAGGGCTACTGAAGTCCGGCGTTGGGTGGTTGCAGCCGCCGCGGAGGGCAGGGAGCAGGACACCCTCCCTCTGTGGCTACGGGGAATTTCCACTTGCTCTTTTGGCCCAAGCAGGGAATTCAGGGGATGTTCGGTGGGTCCCGCCAGCTGCCCTGGGAGGAGACCGGCCCCGAACCCAGGCCCTCCAGAGCAAAGCTGCTGCGGTGGCCGAGGTTTTGTCGCTCCCGGGAAGCCTCTGTGAGCTGCATTTGTCTTTTTGCTTTGAATATAGCCCAGAGTGAACCTGAAATGAAGCGTGAAAGGGTGGAAACCATGGGGCGTGGGTGCTGCCCTAACTCAAGGGACCCATAGTGCAGGCTCGCACGGCACACAAAATTTTTCATCCCCTTTCCCCCGGCATCCCCTTTCACCGCTGGGCGCTGTGGTGACGTTGGGCCTCAGCCCACCTGGAAACACCGATCGCTGGGGAAACGGGGGGAGGCAGAGCACTGGGGACAAGTGAGGATGGGAGATGGAGGATGAAATATCCAGCAGCAGAAGTGCCCTCGGGGGCCCTTCTTGGGTGTCCGTCCAAAGGGTCTTCGCTTGTGCCGACATAGAGCTGGGACATGGGGATGGGGGCATTTGCTGCAGCAGGATGAATCCCCCAAGCCGTGGAGCCCCGCGTTGGCACAGGGCACATCCCGGAGCTGATTGGTGCAAGGGGGATGGAGAGGGTGAGGATGCAGGCACTGGGGAACAGCTCTGCACCCTTGGCGTGAGTGCCACAGTGGGGCACCCCAGGGTGTCCGAGCTGTGGACCCGGCTCTCCAGAGGAGCAGAGCAAAGAAGCAAGAGGCAAATGCACAGCTCTCCCAGCCCGAAGACAAGCCAGCACAGCCCGAACCTCTGTGTTATTCCCATCCCCATTGCTGATTAACCCTCTCCTGGCCGGGGCAGTGGAGGGGGACACCGGAGGGTCCCCCAGGTCTTGCCGAAGCGCTGGGACACGTTAGGGGCTGTGTGCACCCCTTACCTTCCTCTCTGGGTGCTCTCGGGGCCCAGGCAGAGTCATTCGGTGCCGGCACCAGAGGCCAGCAGCCCCGGGGGAACACAGGGGTCCCTCCACGCTGGTTGAGCCTGCGTCCAGGGTGGACTGCGTGGGAACACGGCTCATTCCAGGGCTGACACGCTGGATCTGATGTCAGTGCCTGTGGCGGCATTGCAGGGCCGCAGTGCCACCCACAGGCTCCAGGAAAAACACCCCTGTTCTCTTGGACACCCCTATATGGGGAGGACAAGTGACCCCCAGGAGCAGGTGCATCACAGGGTGATGCAAACTTTGTTTGCAGGCTGAGAGGGTGCAGAGCAGTGGCACGCCAGCGCTCCCATGTCTACGGTGTGCTCGGCAGGCTCCGCTCCGTGCCAAGAGGCTGCCGGGTCAGTGCCCAGCAATCACCAGCAGGTCATTCAGGGCACAGGCTTATCACCAAGAAATGGCCATTTGCAGCTGCAAAGACGTGTAAAACGCGGTGGCTTTCAAAGCATTATGGCAACTGAGACGTTGCTGCTAAGTGTCCCCTGTCCTGGTGCAATCTGCTGTCGCTGTCTGCCTTGTATCCCTGCCAGGGAGTCCCGCAGTAGCTGCATCTTCCTCGCTAATGATGGAAAGAGATGCTTATTCACCTGCAATCTCATCCTGGCTGCAGCAGGCATTTGTTTGACAGCTGCTGTAGCCCTCTGGAGTTTTCTTGTCCAACAATGCAGGATGTTGCTAGCCTGGGGGGTGTCTAGTGGAGCCTCAAATCAAGCCTGGGGCTCTGTGTTAACATCTCAATGCCTCTCTCTCCCTGAGACCTGGCAGGGATCTCTGGAGAGCCCGCAGTCTGGAAAGTGGCCAATGGATGGGTTTTATTTAAGGAAGGACATGTGGCTACATGGAGAAATTAAAACGCAGGAAGTTTGAGAAGCTCTGCCGAGATCAAATGGCTCAGGTCTCGGGAAAACACAGCTCGGCGCAGAGGAGAGACCAGGAAGTTTGCAGAAGGGCATTCGACGGCTCACTTGCTCCTGGCAAAAACGGTAGCCAAGGCAGGATCTGCCCAGGGAGCAGCAACAATGCTCCTGGGGGAGCAAACAGGGACTCCCAGCAGATTTTGGTGCAAGTGGGGCTTTCAGCCATCTCCTGCTCCTGGGACCAGGCTTCCCGTGCTCTGCAGATGGGACTAGGGAGAGTGTGAAATGAGGCCATGATGCGCTGGTGATCTGGGCTTGGACGGGGACCAAGAGCAGACCCGGCATCTCTGGGCCATGAACTGCATCTGTCTTGCTCTCCTCGCTTCCTCCTGCCCTGCTGCTCTTCTCTGCTCACTGATCCATGGCCAAGACCTGGTTGCTTCTCTAGGCAAAGCAAAAGCAGATATTCCTTCCCTGCAGGCATTTCCAGGCATTACAGATATTGGCAGGGTTTCTACCCTCTTGCAAGCCTGGTGCCAAGTTACCTAGGCAGGTGTTTGCACAGCAAATCAGACCACCAGAAAGTGATGCTGTGTTCCTGAACGAGATTTTATTGGCCAAAACCTTATCAGCCAGCTGACCCAGGTGAGCCCCATTGCTTGCAAACCTCCACATCCCTCCAGAACAGTGCTGGGGGGCAGGTGGGGGGAAGGCTGCAGCTGTGACAGTGAGGAAGGGCTGCAGCCTGCAAAGAGTCCCAGCAGCGTGAAGGAACTCAAGAGGCTGCAGAGCCCCCCTGAACCCATGGCATGGCCCAGAGTGCCCCATCTTCCCCAGCATCCAGAAATGGCTGAAGCAACAGGCACAAGGAAAAGTTTGGGGAGCAGGGGGTGGATCTGAGTCATCAGGCAATCAGGGGCTCATCAAGAGCTTGTCATTTGTCATCTCTCTTTGATTTTGCTTCTCCCACCCCTGGAATGGCTCCTAGGAGCTGTGTTTAGGCATTCTCCTGTAAGGGAAGCAATTTCATAAACTAAGGAAGGAGGGGGAAAAAAAATCCATCAATAAAACTCGCTAGGATTGGGGATGCTTCAGCTTTCTTTCTGGTGCCAAACAAAAAATGTGAAACCTGCATCTGATCCTTCATGAAATGGTATTTGTGTTTCCTAGCCAGGCCCAGGGCAGAAAAGACAGAAGTATTCTTGGGTTTGCCTAAAACACAGAAAATTGCTACGACTGCTTTGGGCAGGTAAGATATAATCACATATTAGCAAGGAGCCACAAGAACAGCCAGTTCACAAGTAGGTAGAGACTTTCCCAGTCGCTGTTCACATCAGTCTCTGAGGACAGGAGAGCCGGGAACCAGAAAATCCCATTTATTGTGTTTCTGGCTGCAGCACTGTAGCTATGAAGCTGCACGGCCACGGTCCTTGGAGAGGAATTTCCTACCAACCGCCTCCATCATGCTGTGAAATCTTGCGTCGCCAGGTTGAAGACGTTGCTTTCCATGGACGACTGCCACTTGCCCCAGTTCCTCTTGATCTCAGCTTGGACCTGGACCGGCACCAGAGCAGCGCTGGATCCGTGGGCATGGTGCCTGCCAGGCCAGCCACAGCCCCACAAAGGCTGTGCCTGCCTCACGTGGCACCCAGGGCTCAATGGGGGCTTTGAGGGTGCAAAAAGAAAGGGACCCCAAGGATGACAATGCATGGTGCACACGTGCACCCCACAGCACTGGGTGCATGCATGTTTGCACATTTGGTGTGCACGCATTTGTGTGGACAGGTGTTTGCACACATGCATGGCTGCATGCACACGATGCCCATCCGTGTGCACACTTGACATGCCTGCACACATGTGGCAGTGGATGGCTGGTGGGCAGATGCTGCAGGGGGCAGGGGGGGGGGCACTCACCTCCCCATTGAGGAAACAGTACAGCAGAGCCACCAGGAAGCCCTGAAATGCACAGAAAGGACAAGCTTCACCCAAGGAAAGTGGCTGGATCTCTGTGCGCACATCCACCGCCCCACACTTAGCATCCTCCCAGAGGAGAGCTGCCTCTAGGGTCCAGCTCAGAGCCTGACAGCAGAGAGGCCTGGGACCAGCTTCTGGGACCTCTTATGCCTGGTTATCAGCCCCGTGTGCAGTACAAGGATGGGATCGGTGCGAGCTGTTTGCTGGACCGCAGTCCTTGTGCTTGGTCTCTAGTGTCCGAGGTCTGCCTGGGACACAGCTCTCTCCTGAATGAACATGGGCCCCAGCCCCTGTGACGCATCCCGGGGGTGTCTGGATTGATCTCAGGATGGGATGGGAACGTAGGGATTTTGCAGCCCACGTGGCAAAGTCAAGCTCTGCTTCCTGGTGTGACAGGGAGCTAAGCCCCAGGCTCAGGGCAGCCTGATGGAGAGAAAAGCTGCCAAAGGGGCAGGTTGGACTACAGTGAAGTAGCTCTGGATTGGCCCTGGGAGAAGGTGTGAAGGTGAAGCCCAAGGAAACAGGCTCTGGGGTCCTGCTCCTGCCCCTGCCTTTCCCCATTAACACCTGGTAGGAGCCGAGGACCAGCTCGAAGTACAGCCGGGCAGCCACGCCGATGTGTTCGGGGAAGAGCGCGAACACCACGTAGTGCACCCCGAAGAGAGGGATGAGGAGCAGTGTGGACTTTGTGAGCCTCCTGGAGAGGATCGCAGCATGAGCAGAGGCCCAGGTGCAGGTGGTCACATGCTGCCCTGATGAAACACCCCCTGAAAGGCTGCCCTGTAGCAAAATCTCAGGAAAGCAAAGCATGAGACACCCCCTGGGGAAGCAACACTTTGCACTGCTCAGGCTCTCCCTGGGCACAGAAATACCCTCCGAGAGCCAAGACCTTCCCAAAATATAGATGTCAACCCAGAGGGGGGTTTCCATCAAAGGCAGGCCTCAGAGGTTCCTTGGTCAGCTCTCCTCTATGCCCCAGGTCCCCCCCAAACCAGAGGGGCAAGGGAACCCCCAACCTTCCCCAAGCTATCCCTTACATGTACTGCTGCTTGTAGTTTTTGCTGATGTCTGGAGACCAGATCTTCTGTGCTAACATCCTGGTGACATTGAGGAAGATGAGGAAGTTCACCTGGCATGGAAAGCCTTGTCTCAGGCTCTGCAGCGACTCCCTGGTTGGGTCCTCATGTCTGTGTGGGACCGCCAGGCTTTAGCACCAGGATGCTCTGGGAATATACTCACAAATATGGCCAGGAGGATGGGAGCCTTGATCACCCACCGGTACAGGCTACTATAGTCATCCCAGCACCTATGGGAGAAGGGAACCAGCAGGGCTCTGCTGCCTGCTTGCACACCTTCAGCCTAGGTCTTGCCCCTCCAGCCACCCCAGCCTGCTGCCCCATTTGCACAGCACCCCTTGCAAAGGCTCCCCACCCTAGCAGGAATCTTTGGGCACCACCAGAAAGTAGAAATAGCATTAAAATTAAATGTTGCTCTGGTTCTTCCCTTGGGGCACCAGGGCCAACCCCTGCCTGGTTTTCCATGCAAGAGATTTGTCCCCTGGTACATGTGGCCAAGCCGGCCTGGAGCAAGAAGAATGGTGGCATCTCTTACCCATGGTTGTCATACTGCAATCTGGTGATGATCCACACACACACTGTCAGCATGGGGACACCTGCAAGGACAGGACCAGGGTGGGACACAGAGTCATCCTGGGGCTCTGGGGAAGCTGCTGTGGCTCCCCTCCATCCCCTGCCCCTTCTACCTGTGTCTGGCATCAGGCTGGGGTCCTGGAGGTGATAGGAAGGCGCAGCCTCTCCCTGCTTCTCCAGCTTTTAGAAGGGGATGATGTCCACTAATGGTGATGTGCCTGCCTGTGTCACCCCCAGACACCCCCTCTGCTGTCCCTCCTGCCCCTTACCTCTAACCGGGGCTCCCTGGAGGGGTGTTTGCAGCCCCAGGTGGATGAGGCCAGGGAAGTGGGACAGATTTGTCTCCATCCCATCCTGACCCATCAGGGATGGGTTGGCAGCAGATGCTCCAAAGGCTCTTTCATTAAGAACTTGTTGGCATTAGCAAATATTTTCCCCTTTCAGTGATTGTCCAGTGACTTCCACCTCTGGTCTTTGCCACATCTCTAAGTGGCATTCTCCTTCACTTAAACCTCTCTAGCTCAATAGCTGGTTTCCACAGCAATTTGTGATTCAAATGTCAGTACAGAAATGCCGGGAGGAACAGAGAGCAAGCTTGCCGCAGCCCCCGCCTATGAAACAAGGCTGACATTTCAGATTGATCTGGTAAACGGTTTGCTTTTTCCACACTTGACCCCGGTGGGGAAGGCTCACATCTCCCCCAGCACCTGCTTCCTGAAGGGGAAAGGACCAGGACAGAACACCCAGTGCTGGACCAGCTTTGTGGGCTGTGGCTGGCAGGACACCACCAAGCACTAGGCAATGAGGAGAGAATGACAAGGCGACATGCCAAGAGTGGCTATCAGGAAGGTCTTGTCTGTGGCTCACCGGCCAGGCAGGTCTCAGAGCAGTGAGTCCAGGCAATGTCCTGACTCCTCCAGCCACAGCAGAGAGAGGGCAAGGGGGATGTGTTAACAGGACCTCGCTGGAGGTGTTGATGTGCCAGGCAGGCACTGCACTCACCCCAGCCGATGAGGATGTACCACCAGATGTACCTCTTGTCGGAGATGAAGGTGAGTAGCAGCAGGGTCTGCAGGTACATCCCCTCCACCAGCAGCCAGTAGAAGTTGGCCAGGACCGAGTACTGGAAGAAGGCAATGGCTGCTTTGCAGTTCACCTAGTGAGGATGGGGAGGAGAAAGGCTCAGTGGCACTGGCTGGCAGGTGGACCTGGTCCTAGAGGGAGCAGGGGGTGGCCAGTATTGCTGTCCCTGCTATTCCTTGGGTGGCACAGCTGCCTCCCTTCCTGTGGCAGCATGCTTCTCTGCACCTAAGGCCACCTCTCCTCCTGCTCTGCGTGCAGTTTAGCTCAGGGCCGTGGAGCCACAGGATGGACCAAGAAGCTGGAGATGGTGAATGATCTCACAGCTGGGGAATCAGACACACCTGCCTCCTCCAGGACCCTTTGAGGTGATGGAGCTCTCAAGAAGACCTGCAATGCCCTTTCAATGCAATGACATTGTGACACCTCTGTCCCTTGCATCTCTCCCTGCCTGCAGCCCTCCATCCTCCCATCTCACCCTCTGGGGTCTCCCCCCAGCTTGCTGCTCATCTCCAGAAAGTCCTGTGTGCCCCAGAGGAGCTGGACCGATCCCACACAGCACATGCAGCATTCTCTGCTCTCCCTGTGCAGAGAGCATGCAACATGGGCCTGTGACCACAGGGCCAGGCCTGTGCTGCTGTTATTGTAGGTCCTTTAGAAAGCTGCCCTGGGCTTGTTGCTGTTCGTGTCCACAGTGTTGTAACTGGGCTGTGTGTAGGGGATTGTTTCTATTTACAACCCCAAACCTGTGCATCAGGAGCTGCAAGGCCTGCGCATTTGCTTGTACATGGTGTACTGCTGGGGCAATGCAAACATATAGTCCCTCCAGGAGTCTCTATCTGGGACCAGGGAGAGCTCTGAGGGCAGATGATGTTCTCTGGATGTAGTTAGGACCCAAACACTGTTGTGAATCTCCTAAAGCCCACCCAAGCCAGCCTTTCCTCCCCAGACTCACTCTTTCCCTCCTCTTCGCAGGGCTAAATCTGCTAAATTCAGACTCCCAGACAGCAGCACACGTGGCACCCGCTCCTGCATCGTGTCCGGGCTGGGGCCAAGCAACTTACTGTTGACATCGTGCAGTGGTCAATGGACTCGTCTGAGAAGAGAACAGAGTCTTTGATGAACACAGCAGCCCCACGCAGTATGAAGGAGGTGAAGAAGTGGATGTGGATGGAGTTCCTGGTGCAATGCAGCTTCCTAGGGTAAGGAAGAGATATGCTGTGTCCAGGGAGGAGGAGAAAAAGCAGATGGGCAGAGAAGCCTTTTGTTTGCAAATAATACAGGCACTGAGCGCTGGTTTGCTCCAGGGATGCTCTATAAACTCTCACTGCAGCTAGGACATACCTGGACCATCACTTCTGAGTGTCAGGCTTGACCAAGACATCTAGGCAGAGCTGTCAGGGCATATGGCCTTACCATGACCCAAGTGACACTGCAATTCATGTAAAAGTGAGGGGGGGAGGAAGCAGGTTCAAGCTCTGATTTCCCGATCCCTCCTGCCCCAGCACAGCAGCTGGGAGCCTCTTCCTTTGCTTGCACCCCGGCCTGGTGGGCTGTGCCTTGGCAGCGGTGGGGCGCAAAGCCCTGCACAAGGTTTTGCTGCTCTGAACTCCCTAAAGGAAGGGGTTTTGCTGTGCTAGAGACCGCTGGCCTGGGATGAGGCATGCTGGGGAACATCCCAGCAATCATCTCCAGAGAGCATCCTCCTGGCAGCACACCGAGGTCTGCAAAAACGAGGCTTGAAAGGGGAAGCTGAGGGTTCAAAGTCAGTCAGAAAGACAATATTGTGCTTTTATCTGTCATGCTTTGGCATGGACGAGCTCACAGAGTGGCCAGAGCCAAGCCCTACCTGAAGCACGAGAAGATACCAATGGCCAGGAACAGGGCTGCCAGGGACATGGAGTAGCCGCAGGTGTAAAGCGCCTTCATGGTGATAAAGTAGCCTTTCTGGAAGGGAAATCACTGGCTTAGTGAGGGATCAGGGCAGCACGGGCAGGCTAGAGTCCTTGGAGGTGCTGTTGTGATGAGCAGGGGAGGGGACCAGGTGCTGCCCACTTGCGTGGCCACCCAACCTAACTCAGATCCCATAGAGCAATCCATAAACAAGCACAAGGCCAGGGAGACATCCTGGACAGACTCCCCACATTGCATTGCCCTACAGCACAGGTTTTCCCCAGGGTAGGGTGATGCCAGCTGCCCCAGGGGACGCTGGGGCCCCACACTCACCCTGGCCTCTGTGTCATTATTGCTGCTGATGACCTCCAGCTCACAGGCGTTGTGGTAGGGAGGGCTGGGAAAGCTCCATCCTGACTCCGTGCAGTTCCTTCGGATCAGAGCTGCAGCAGCAAGAAGGGACCTCATGAGAGCTGCAGGAATCACCCCGCATGACGGCCCCACATCAGCTCCCTGGCCTTGGAGGAAACATCCCCAACCTGTCCAGCCCAGTGCCAGCACCTACACCAGCACTCTGCTCTCCAGGTTGGTGGTTAAATCCCACCAGCAGCTTTGACACCAGCACACTGCCCAAATGGCCTGGCTGCTGAAAAAGCACACCCCATCAGAGCAGCTCAGCATGGGCAGCATGGAAATAAGATCCCATCTCTGCTGTCCAGTGCTATACCCAGAAATGCCAGGACTGGGCAGGGGCACAGTTCATGAAGACTAATGTAGGTCCCCCCTGTGGAGCGGATTAAGAGTAAATCAGGCTTTTTCATCCTGCAAGCACTTCAGCAAGCCTCTCCTGAGCTGTTCTGCCCTAAAGCAAGCACTTTGCCAACCCTTTTCCATTATATCCTTGCAAAGAAGTGCTTGGCTATTGCAGGGGCCAGATGAACACTTTGCTTCATGCTTGGCCAGCTCCACAACAGATGGGAGCAGCACTTCCCTCAGCAGCAGTGCCCACCTGGGAAGAGTGGGAGGCCTTGAAGTAATAATGATCATTTGCAGTGTTTTTCATCAGTGTGGCTTGGAGCAGGGCTGAGCAGGTCAGGAGCATTTGCCCAGTCTGTGGATGGGGAACAGATAGGCACCAAGCAGCAAAGAGCCTGGCCTGGTGTCACCTAGCTGGAAAATGAGGATCCCAGTGCTCTGCCCACACTGTCCCCAGCTCACTCCAGCAGGAGAGCACTTGGGGACTTTTTCAGGGTGACAGTGTCCCACATTTCTGCTTTCACCTGACCCCTGCTCCAACTGCATTAGGCACCAAGCTGTAGGACAGGGCAGTTGCTGTGGGGTTGCCCCACGGGGCCGAGCACCTGGAGGGCTGACGCAAGGCACCTAGGCAGGGAGGGAGGGATGGATGCATGCAGAGCAGCTCCATCCCTTGGTCCCAGGAGCACCCCCCGTCACAATACCATCTGGATTCAGAGCTTGACACCAGCGTCACACCTTTGGACTTCTTGAAGACATGGTGGATGTCAGGGCAGGCAACTGCTTGGGACTGGCCGACAGGCACAGCCAACCAGCAGCTCACTCCATCCCACTCCGTCAGGCAGCCTGGGGACAGAGGGACCAGTTAGTGCTGCTGGGAACAGACATGGCACTAGGGATGAACCCCTTGCCAGGAGACAGCCACCTGGGCTTCCCCAGGAAACACCCCCATGGTGGCGATTCTCAGCAGGAAACAAGGACAAACCCATTTAGGGGAGCAGGGAGCAGTGAGGGGAAGAAAATGCTTGCAGCTCCATGGCACCTGGTCCTAAGGGACAGCCTGAAGCAGGCATGTCAGTGGCTGCCCAGCCCAGACATGCTGTGTGGCTGTAACAGGAGATTGAGACCAATGAGTCGTCATTTGATCTATAACGCCATGTCATACCCCATCAGGAATTAGGAGCATCCTGGCTCCAGTTCTGAGAATTGCCTCTTTGAGGCTCTGAGCTCTCCTTTTAGCCCTGCAGCAAGCAAGGGACTGATATTTCCTGGGGCTACGTCAGACTCAAAGCTCCTGTGGAGGGATCCTGGGGTACACAGGTGCAGGAAACACTGGGACTCACAGGACAGTTGAGGTTGGAAGGGACCTCTGGAGATCATCTAGTCCAACTCCCCTGCTCAAGCACGGTCACCTAGAGCACATCGCCCAGATAGCTTCTGAATATCACCAAGGATGAAGACTCCACAACCTCTGGGCAACCTGTTCCAGTGACTTTCCTGGGCTAGTCAGCAGCATCTAAAATAATGTTTCCATGCTGAATTTCTATTTCAGGGAGGGCCTACCATCCTTGTGAGCCTACTGGGGGAGCCGGTTATGTCTGGCTAATAGGAAAGTAACAGGGGTGGATAGGGAGGATATTAGGGCAAGTCAGCAGCCTCACTTTTACCCCAGAATCCCCTCAGATACAGGCCCTGCGTTGTTGCTGTACAGTCAGCAAAGAGCCTCCTTTCTCAAAGCACTAACAAGAACAACCCTAGGACATACGAGGAACCCAAGCAGGACAAGAGAGGAGGATGGAGAGAACACAGAAAATGCAGGCAGGTTAGCTGAAGAGCAGAAATCAAAACCTGTCCCTTGCTGAGCTGAGAGCAGAAGGCAGAGCCGAACAGGAACCTGCCCTGCAGGGACCAAGCAGCCACAGGGGCTCTGCAGTGCTGGCCAGGACATTTCTCCTTTCCTCCTCCTGAGGGATGGAGGAAACGCTGTTCTCCGGCAAGTGTTGCAATTAGCTTAGATATATTTTGCTTCTCTACCTAGTGCTAAGTTTGTGTTTAAATAACTCCCCAATTGCCTTGGAAACGAGCACCGCCAAGCAGGCACAGAGCCTTGAAGAATTAGCAGGACAGCACACCAGGATGAGACACAGACATCACACTTGCAGGACAGCTCTTCCCTGCACATGTACATTATTAACCTTGTAGATACACATTATTAACCTGAGTCATATTTATTCCCACTCAGGGAATGTGGAATCAGACAAGTCTAATTAGTTTTCTCCAGTTTCAGCAAAGCTGACTGTTGGTATCTTGGCCAGGCTTGGAGGGATTTGCAGGGCTGTCATTATAAAGCCAAGGTACATCTTAATTTCTGCTTTGAAGGACTGGCAAAATGAACACAACTACCAGACCTGGACAGTTGCTGAGGGCAGTTCATTTCTTGGGGGGTGATAAAAAACATCTGGATGTGCTAGACCTGTCTGAGAACTCTAAGTGGATCTCTCCCACTGCATGAATAAGCTCTTCCAGCATGGAAGGCAAGTGCTGCTGGGGACGGGAAGACCTTGTGCCATCCCATAGATCTACCCTAGAAATGGCAGAGCAGGTAGATCCCCAGGCAGCAAAGTGCCTCCTCCACCAGGGATGGGGAGAAAAGGTTTTAAGCCCCACTTACCACTCTTTCCCTCTCTGGGCAGCTGTGGGGTCTAAAGAACCACATTTCTTGGAGCTGTGCAGGAACAGGGATATATGGGATGTCCCCTTTGAAGAAGGCCACAGAGAAGATGGAGGGGACTTCTGGTGGGACAGAGCTCAGAAAAACACAAGCAAAGGAACCATTGCAAATCATTGCAGATCTGCCCACACTGGCATGAGAACCACAGTGGTGGACAGGAGCTGTAGCTTCAGTGTCTCTGCAGTGTTTCTTGGGGCTGGCCACATCCTCATGCTGTCCAGTGTCCCCAGGCTCCCGTGCTGTATCTCAGCTAGCCAATGCTGGGCTGCATTACTGCTGCAGCGAGCCAAAGCAAGTCACACCAGTTTAGCCCAGCAGCCCAAGATGTTTGGTTTGGATTGACCCAAAGCAACCTGTTTCATTTGAATGTTCCCGGTGGAGGACTGGAATTTCCACAAGACCAACATTATCCTTGTGACGTTTTTCTTGACATGGCAGAAAGTTTTTCCAAAGTGAAATCTGATGAGAAGTTCCTGCTCAGCATTTCTACTGATTCATTAGACACAGACCTGCCAGGGCTGGGTCCCTATTTCTTGCTGCTCTAACTAGTATCTAGATACCTCTAAAACTGAGCATGTGGGCCTCACCAATGGGTTCACCAGGAGTGTAAATTATTTCTCAGCTGCTTTGGAGCAGTAAACCCTGCCAGCCCTGAGAGCTTTTCAGGCACAGGAACAGACTTTGAACTGAAAGCACTACAAAAGCAACAGCAAATGCTGTGTCTAACCAGGTTTACGACCCCTCTGTGGGTTACTTCGCATGATGCTGAAGCCCGAGGTCTCTGTGCTGTTCCCTCACACTGTATTGTCACCATCTCTTGGTCATCTGAGCTGGTTTGTCCCCAGTCACTGTGGGCACACAGGAGGTGAGAATTGCCCATCAACCTCCCCCATCATCATCATTTTGTGCCAGTCTCTGGGCTGGACCCTTCTCACAGTGGCAAGCAGGGGGAAAGGGGTAAAGCCAGCCTAAGTGGGCAGTGGAGACTGTCATATCTTTAATCATGCTTGAAATCAAGCAGGAAACCTGGGATTAAATACTGATTTTAATTATGCATTCATACTTCTTAGTTATTTTCCTAAAATGAGATTCCTTTCCCTGGCTGGCACTATATGGTCTGCAAAATGAACCTTTTTCAATCAATTTGGCTTTTCTCTGCTAAGCAGGATGGTATGTTACATCTCTGCACAGTTACTTAAGCAATTATGCACCTTTACATGCATTTACTGAGATCCTTCTTTTTTACTTTTGTATTAGATGAAACCTATTGAATGATGCATGACTTTTATCACTTAGTGATAATTTTTACCCGGAATTTGAGCCAAGCTGCATTTGGATGGAAATTGAAATGCAATTAAAAAGTGTACAAAAGCAGCACTTTTAAACTGTTTTTCAATTAATTAGTTTAAAAGTGCCAGATACCTAAAAATTAAGTTGCTCAAAACATGTTTTGCATTAAGACTAACTGAATTAGGAAGGAAAGAAAGTATTAAGCCGTGACAGGTACTGCGTGGCTTGAGGCACTGGCAGGCAGGGCTTGGTGTGCAGAGGGTTGTGAGCATGGATCATGTGCATACCATGTCCCAGCATGTGCTTGGGCAGAGGGACACATGGACGCCCCTCCTACTGGCTCTGCTCCGGACTGGTTCGATCAAGGGAAGCCGTGACAGAGCCTGGGGGGCTGGTCTCTGTGTCCGTTTGCAGTGGGGGATCCGGGTGGGCTGAGAGGTGCAATCTCAGCATCCCTCTCCCCTGCAGGCGCACACTTGGGGGCCCTCCGAGCATGCTGCACCTGGCCTTCACCTCTGCACTGTTCTCCAGGCCTCTGGAAATACCTGCTTTTTTTTCCCCTCCAATCCCCTGGGCATGCTGCAACCCCCTTAACAAGGATTTTTCCCCCCTGAAGAGCCCGTTAGCAAACTCTTACCATTCCCTAGTTGTGCTCCTGAGAGATACATGCCCCACGCACGGCCAGCGGCTCTCACCTTGCTGCCCGGGGTGCTCCAGGGAGGCCGGGGTCTGGCTTTCGCTCCTGATAATCTGCAGACATTCAGCCTCTTGCTTTTGGAAATAGAGAACGATGGAGCAGTCGGGATGTGTTGCTTGCACCTGGGGAAGGGAATGGACAGACAGCAGGACACAGGGCATTAAAAGGCCTGACCACACAGGATACCAGCTGATATTCACTATTTCTGCTGCAGCCAACCCCAGGAGAGCCTATCTAGGCAGCCATGCTTTTTGAGCCCTGACATTTCCCTTTGCTTTATACCACTTGCCTTGTAAACACCATAAAGAACCAGAGCAATTATTTCTAATTCTTTCTGAAAGTGTGTTATGGTTAAGGGCATCGCTCTGCCAAGATGCAAGTGCTATATGGAAGAGCTGAGCTTTCAAGACATAAGGGCCCAACCCCATTAGTAGGGCAGATTGGAGCACATTCAAAGCTAGAGCAAGAACCATGTAATTAGAGATAAAAACCACCTATTCGGGCATGTCTAATCCTTCCCTTGCCAGCTGGGGCAGGCCTGTTCCTGCAGTAGGTTTTGCTCACGTTCAGGTCAGTCTGTTTTAACTGGAGCCATCTGCAACGGCTGTCAGAGTTCACCCTTCTTCTATTCCACAGCCCTCTGGGGAGATGCTTCAAAACAGACATGCCAACCTCGTTAAAGCTTTACAAGCCAAGGTAACAAGGTGTGGAAGCATGCTCCGGCCCCATGACTCCCAAAAGGGCTGGCGACACGGTCCTGGGGCAATGGAGCTGGACACCCTGGGGCCTTCGCTGAGCTGAGGTCTGGGTTTTGCCCCCATCTGTTTGCACCTGGAGAACTGGAACACTGCAAGATAAGGGCTGACCTGAGGCCAGCCCATGAATTCTGCATGCCCAGGTGGGGATACAGCAGCACTTAAGGGGCATTTCCACACTCACAGCCCCACTGGCCAGGAAACCAGGCTGCTGCAGCCAGGCTTGCCTTGGGGATGGGGCTGGTCATTTTTGGACCAGGACACAGGCAGTTCAATGGGCCATGGATGGTTTTTAGGTGGGCAGACAGAGGTGGAGGGGTATGTCCAGCTGGAGAGAGAAAGAGGTGAGGATGGCAGGCAAATGGACCCAAGGACTGGAAGGAAATCTGGGACTGTAAATTATCCTTTTGCCAAGCCCTGTCCTCCTCTCTGCCTTGTCCTGCCCTCTGTGCAGCTACTCACATGAAGTTCCTTCAGCTTTTCCAGGAAATTTCATTTCCTTTTCCTGCTAAAAAAAGCCTTTTGCAAGGAAATTCCCAGCCTGGAAAATAGTTTGGTGTGGCAGCTGCTGTGCCCAGCCCTGAGAACACAGGCAGGGCTGCTATCAGACTCGTGCAGTACCCAGATGGGGTGCAGGCACCACAGATCCCTCATTTAGCTGTGAAGCTGCTGGTGTCTATTTATGGTAATGAAGCCCAATAGCTGGAGCACCAGACCAGGTGATGCACTGTACTCTCATCTAAGCCTGCCTCTAGGCAGCCAGCACCCCTTGCTGTGCCTCAGTTTCCCCATCTGTGTTGGAGGTTAATTCCACCACTCTCATTATAAAGTCCACAGAACCAAGGTCACTGCTGCCCCTGAATAAATGCCACCAGTGTTTGCTCTGGTCCCCTACCCTGACATAATAAATGAGACTTCCCAGCCTGTACAAGGGGAGGGTTCAGCTGCTGCTAATTGCATGCTAATTAACAGGGCACACTGTTCTCTCCACAGGGAGCAGCTGGCTCTCAGCTGTGCACAAGGCAGGGGCACCCATGCAGCACCCACCCATGCAGGGGGAGGCAGGACCAGGAGCACCCCTCCGTGCTGCAGCATCAGGGCACACTGGGGGGAAATGCAGGTGCAGGGAACTCCAGCCCCAGCCCTGAATTATGGCATTGCTGGGGCTGATGCTCCACAGCCAGTGAGAGAATGCGGGATGGAAACTGCCCAGGAGTCACCTGGGCACCAGAGTCAGCTCCCAGCACCCCTGGGGAGCCAGGAAGAAACCTGCCCTCAACCTCAAATGAAGCATTTTGTCTCCCCCCCACACACACACTTCTTCCTCTTTACTTTCTTCCTTCCCCTCTTTCTCTCCCTTTCCTTGTTTTTCTTTTTCTTTCCATTCTCATTATTTAAAGTCACTCTCCTAGATCACCAGCTCACAGAACAAAGTATTGCCAGGAGAAATCCTGAAGGCTTTGCTGAGAAGCACTGAGCAGAAACACTCACACACCTGATCCATCCACCCCCTCCACTAGCATTCACCACTGAAGCAATTTGCCAAGTTCAGTGCCGATTCGCAGGGAACAGCTGTCAGACCCACCATGCATCGCTCAGGGAGCAAAACATTTCGGTCCCCTGCAGTGTCACCCAGGTCTAGTGCACGGGCTCAGCGCCAGTCCTCCCCAGGGTGTCTCCTCAGCACGGCCTCCCACACTGTCCGGCCATCACTTCATGCTGTCTGCATGAACTCAAACCCTCCTTCAGCACAGGAGCTGGCCCTTGAACCCCCGAGCAATGGGGTCACCCCATCCAGCTCCCTTCAAGCTGCTGGGAGCACAGCAGGTCCCTGCACTGTGCGCCTCCCCGCCTGGCTTGCCCGAGCTCCCGAATTCAGCAAATGCTCCTCAAGAAGCTGCTGCAGAAGCACTCAAGGTGAGTGTAGGCAGCATGAGCAGCTTGCAGAGGTGCAGGCTGCCATCACCCTTGTGATCCAGGCAGGAAGGGGCAGGGGAGCCAGAGGGATGAGGATGGGCACATGCTGGGCAAGCCCTATCCCACAGTGGAGTCTGCCTGCAGATGCCACAGGTGCTTTGCTCCCCAGGGCTGGCCAGAGCCCAAAGTGGCTGTCAGCACCCAGCCTCTTCCCCTGCAACCCCTTCCTCCCCAGGGTGCACCCTGCTGCCCCATGCCAGGGTCCCAGGGACACTTACCAGAGGCGCCAGGAACACGAGCAGCAGGACCAGCAGCTTGCAGGCACCGGGGGGCTGCTGTGGGGGTCCCATGGCCAGAGCAGACCCTGTGCCACCCCATCCACAGGGTGCCCCGGCTCAGCACCCAAGGGACTGGGGACAGCCCAGCTCTTCCTCCTCCATGGCTCTGTGCACAAGGGCCACACCAGGACCCCCAGCTCTCGGAGATGGCCCCTCTGCACCCAGCACCCTCCTCTTAACCCCACGTCACCAGCCCTGTCCTGCTCCTGGGTGCCTCTGGGCCCTTCCCGTGGTGGGTGCTTGGGTCCCACTTGGGCAGCCCCAACCTGCACCCACAAGCTGCAGCTACCCTGTGCTCTTTTCCCTGCCTCCTGGTCCCTGCCCGGTGCCTCTGTCTCTCTGCGAGCCTGAATGTCACAGCTCCTGGAGCTGGTAGTATGGCAGGCTCCACCCTCCGCTCCCCCTCCCCACGCAGGAGGCTGGATGTGCCGAGCAGCACAGGGTGGACATCCCAGCCTGGCCCCCACTGGGATCCCAGCACTCCCTTACCCGCTCCCATCAGGGTGCTGGGGTGCCCCGTCTAGGCCCACAGGTGCACGCAGAGGGGGCCTCTCACCTGCTCTGTGGATGCTGCTGAGCTGGAAACCTGCTGGTCAGAGGCTTTGGGAAGCAGGGGGTGCAGCCAGGTCAGTGAGGATGGGATGCAGGGCCCATGCCGAGGGTCACACTGCTTCCCAGCTGGCTCCACACAGGACCTAGGGCTAAAAAGCCCAAAAGTTGCAATGTTAGGGCCACTCAAACACATGCCCCAACACACATGTGCACGCAGGGTGGAGGCAGTGATGCTTCTTCAAGCCCTGCCTACACAGGAGCCCCTTTTATGGTGGCCAGCCTGCCCCATCTCCATCACTGGTTCCATCCTGCCCGCTCACTTTCTGCATCCCCTGTTTGGGCAGCAAGGCCCCAGGGCCCCTTCCCATGGATGAAGAAACACACCCTCCACCCAAAGGGGTCCAGGCTGGAAACCAGGTGCTTGGCTGGCAACATGCAGCTCTATCTGATAACCTTAACTCTGCCCCATCCCCCCCATGCCCAGAGGCCTCACACAGGGTGTCCAGCACACCAGAGCGCTACATGGAAACCCAGTAGGGTGCAGTGGAGATTTTTAATCTCAGATGAACTCGTATTTGCAGTGGTTTGGTGCTTCCAGGCGCTATACAAAGCTAGAGCACAGCAGTCACTCCAAGCCCCTGAGCAAAGAGTGCTGGTGGGTGCTGGACCCCAGGGAGCAGGGGCACCTGTGCAGGGTTTGCAATGACTGCAAACACAGTCTCCCTTCAACCCAAAAAACCTGTCACAGCAACCCCCCCAGCAGATGCCCAGGACAGGGGCTGCCCTCAGGGCCAACTATGGTCCCCAAGATCCTCATCTGGGGTCTTCTCTGCATATGTCTCAACCTCCATGCTATAAAGCACCAGCCCCTTTAGCAAGGGGAATTTCAACCCAAACCACACCATTTTAATAAAAAGGCTCTTAGCAAAGAAGCAGGAAGGGCAGGAGCAGTGAGCAAAACTCCTTGGAAGGAAGAAGAAACCCAGGAGTGCAGGGAAAGCAGCTGTGATAATCTCTTTGGGTTAAAGACCCAGTCTTGCAGCCATAGACCACACAAAATCCTACTCACCAGGACAACTGCAGGTAATAGTGAAGACAGGGACTGAAAAGCACCCAAGGGCCCTTGCTAAAAGGTAGAGGGTGGAGAAGGCTGTTCTGCACCTATATAGGATGTGGGAGGAGGGGAAACAGGTGGGGAATGCTGCTCACAGCTGACACGAAAGTGGAGGTGTTGAGCACACGCTGCAGCTGCACAAAATCCTGCAGAGGTGAATTCACCTGCAGAGATGCCAAAAACACTCTGGAAGGGTGCCAGCCCTGGAGAACGGCCCCAGCGGGTGACCTGTGGGGACTGCCACCCCCCCTCGAGGCACAAACAAGCTTTGTAACACAGGCGGTTTTGTTAAATGAATGAGGTGGAGGGTTTTAGCTGAGCAATTAGATTGTGCCAAAACTGGTGCCAGGTGTGACACAGCCGGCACGGGAGGCCGGACTCCAGCAGCCTCTTGCTCTGGAGCCAGCCAGCGCCCCAGGCAGCCATGACCTTGGCCGTTTCCCAGAGCTGTCTTCAGCACTTCATTATAATTTTATGTCAATAATTTTAGTACTTCTACGTCATTACCACTTCTTAATGAGGGAGCAAATCATATTATCTGTTCCTTCCGCAGCTTCTCATAATGAGGTATGAAGCGAGCGAATGAACCATCTCTATTACTTTGCTATTCAAAGACCTCAGTCAAAATTACCGGGTAAATTAAATACTCCTAAAAACACAGGGAAGGAACTGGCTCCTTAGTATTAAACACAACCTGTTCGATGTTATCACAAGTGACTGACACTGATCCCCTATGTCCAGGCTGGCAAAAGCTGAACCTGAGGTTATGCTGACACAAAACAGCTCCGAGACCTGGCCAAACTCATTACTGTCTGATGGTTTCCACTAAAATGCAAACACCCAGTCTCAATCATTTAATTTTCCAACAGTACAAACCCACAAAGCAGCAGGGTGCCTTATTAGACACTGCCAAAACCAAACAAAACCATATCTGATGCAAATAGCCCTGGGCGGTGACTGAGCCCAGGGCTCTGTTGCGTGGGTGTGTTGTGCTGTGGGGCCCGAGGCTTTGCGGTGCTGGCAGGTCTGGGCTGCTCCCAATGGATGTGGACAGCAGAGGAGCACAGCTAACGGTTACAGGGTCTGGCTCAATGGCCCAGGTGACTCCGTGGTCACGATGGCCCAGTGGCCCCCAGCTACCAAGGTCTCCCTGCAATGCTGGTTTATTTGGTGCCATCTGGTGGCAAGTTCATGGGATGGTCGGGTCCCAAGCTGGCAGGAAACAGCCCAATTTCGAATGTGGCTGGTCTGGTTCTCGTGATGCAAAAGGCCACATGTGGTTTGCTAGGCTTGCAAAATGTGAGCAGAGCATCGCTGGCGGTTGGGCAGCATTCTTCCCCCAGCGGCACCCCTTCCTGCAGGTGATGTGGCATGGGGACTCCCACGTGATGCCCAAGTGTCTTCGCCTTCTGGACCCGATCCTGCCCTTCTTCCAGTGAGGATGACCTGGGACAGCCAATGGCAGCTTGACCTCCCGGCTTGCGGCCACGCGTGCCCGGGGTGCAGAGCAGTGCAGGCAGGGCGCTGGGGTGGAAGTGTGTGGGTGGCACCCTGCGGCTGCGAGGAGACGCTGGTCCCCAGGATGGCTGTGGGCGGCAGGGATAGCAGAGCTCCCAGCTCTTGTAGGGCCTCGTGTCCACGCTGAAGCCGCGGGAAAGCTCCCAGGAGGCTGGCCTCGAGCCACAGGCGCTCCCATTAATCAAACAGCAGCGCTGGGATTTCGGTTAGCGCATGCCAGCAATTACAAATGACTCAGTTGTTTCCAAAGCGAATGAAGTCACTTGCAGTTATCTTTTTGCGAGTGACAAATACTCATTTTCTGAGTGCTGGAAATTACTGAGTGGAATGATTGTGTTTCCTCCGAGCGCCTCCGTCACACCTTTGAGCAGTCACCAAAGCAGCTGGGTGTCTCCAGCGCTCGAAACCAATTGCCCCACGCGCCTGTCCCGGGGTGGCTTCCCTGGAGAGGGGCTTCAGCCAGAAGCGAATCTTCAGGCTCCTGTGGAGATGCCAGCCTATGCTGTCCCTGTCACACTAGGTGACAGTCCCCTGGGGTTGCTTCAAGGCCACTAGCAGGGTCCCCGTGTTGTGACCGTGTTCATCCTATGGTTATTTCAGGCACTGGGCTACGACCAGCTGCCTCTCCTTTGCACCAGGGCCTCAGAACCCCCTGTGAGATCTCCTGGAAGGGGAAGGTGGCTTCATTTTCTTTGACTTTCGAAGTGAGACACTTCCACCCACTCGCGCTCCCATATCCATGGAGGGGTATGCTGAGGACTGGCTTTGTGTGACACAGAGGACAGGGGACAGCAGCTGCTGAGTCCTCGCTTCATAGCCTGAGTTTGTCTTGATTAATGATGACAAACTGGTTTTTGGACTGTTTTTGTTATGCCTCCTAGGAGCCAATAGGGATTTTAGGGGGATCTATTGCCTCAGTCTTGCTTACTTCATCTTCCACTAGTCTTAGGCAAAGTTGCTGCCTGCTGCCTGTGTTTCTTCATTTTGGGTGTCTGTCTGGCTCCAGTTTGTCTCCTGGGAAGAGGGAGGGCACAAGGGACATGCCGTAACCTTGTTGCCCTGTTCCAGTTAACAGCGGGCAGCTCTGTGAGTCATCTGTGCCAGGCCACATCAGAGTGCAGGTCGTCCCCTGCCATCCACGGTGCTCCCAGTTTGACTGCTCTCCGTCATGCCCGGGGTACCAATATGAGTCATTCAGGTAAGCACCATTCCGGTGTTTCTTCTGGTGCTTCCACAAAGTGATCAAACCTGCCTGCAACCTGGTCTCCCCATGGCACAAGCTTCTCCTGCCATCAACTCTCCTGTTGGGGTGAGGGTTTGGAGAAGTCTGATCAGGCCAAGATAGGACCTCATGACCAACCTGGCTCCCCCTCCGCTGTGCTGGACTCAGGCACCTACAAGCTGATGGGAGAGGATGCCTGTCCCCCCTCCCTGGCTGGGCCGGGAGGACAAGGAGACCTCCTGGGAAGCCCCAGGAGACTGGTCCTGTTTCAGATGAGGCTACTACCTTGGTCCTGACCATGGCCCAAGGCTAAGTGGCTGGTAAAGTTCACCCTCAGCCTGCTTAACCAGGGGATGTGGCTGAGATCCTGGCCAAGGTGTCTATCTGGATTTAGCGTAAAGATTTGAGTTAGGGTTTCCAGAATAAGAAATCCCAGTCTTATAGTAAGAGAGGGGCTCAGGAGCTGCCAAAGTGAGGGCTGCTGTTAAAATTAGCATTTGATCATCCTTAGCCCGGATGTTCAGGGTTTCTTTTGGAACAAATCTCCGTCTAGAGGTAGGGCTAAGCAAGGTGGCTTTTACTGAGGACAGCAGGGCCGATCCCCACCATAACGTTATAATCCTCTGATCTCTCCTGAGGCCTTGTTCCCTGGTGTGCTAAGCATGGACAGCACACATGCCATCACCAAGCACACCAAAATGGGGAATATAAACTGGTCCTGGGCTGTTGCCTCTCGCCCTGTGCAGGTGAGTCACCTAATGGTGGTCCTTACCCCCATCTCCCTGGAGCAGAGAGGTTGTACCTCCAGCCAGTGAGTCATTTTTTCCTATAAAAGGTGTCTCTGGGCAAACACAGGGCCTGAGCCCAGTGTCCCACGGATGCAGTTTTGAAGACAGCCATTCTGGGCAGCTCTGCCAGAGGCTGCCTTGCTCCAGCTCCCTCATGCGTGCTTCGACGCTTGCATTTCCTCAGCCCTTGTCCCAGCCCTGGGCTTCCCCTGGGCTTCTCCGGGGCTGCCTGCTGGCATACACTTGTTCTGCTGCTCAGCATGCGCCATCCATCACCCCACGGTAATTCCTGCCCGGCTTGCTGATTGCTCCACATGGCCCACAAATGATCCCCAATGGAGGAGGCCTGGATGGTTAATTGCCCCAGCCCTGGTATCTGCATCCCTAATTTGATGATGACCTGCTGTAAGGAAGATTGAGAGCTGGGCTGGTGTTTGCGGACGGGTGCCTGGTGCCCATGTCTGGCCTTCCCCTCTCTCTGTGTAGCAGACGTGCTGGGGCACATGCCAGGGTGTCAGACATATGAGAAAAGACAGACTGCAGTTCCCGAACGCAGCGGAGCAGGGAGACCCCTTATGTGAGACCCTCCAGCACGGAGCCAATCCTCAGCCTCTGCCCTGTCCTGCAACACTGCCCGCGATGCATCTGGCTTGTGGCTTGCACTGATGCCCTTCGGCTTGGCCTGCGCTTGGTTTGGTTTGAGCACGGAGCAAAAAAGCCCCTAGCCAAACCGCAGTGGTTTCCCTGAAACTGATTTCTTGTTTTACGGCCTGCCTGGGGCGACGCTTGCGTCTTCCCACTGTGGTTATTGCAGCGCTCGCAGGTCAGAGCTGACTCCCTGCCTTTACGTTGACTTGTGCTAAACACCCCCGAGTCTCCCTTCTTCCCCTCAAGTGTGCAGGAAGGCAGCTAATAACATCTCCAAAAGGGCTCTGGCTACCGCGGGTGTTTCCAAAGGAGTTCACAGCGAGTCCCTTGGCTCCCCTTGTTGCCCCACTGCCAGCAGAAAGTTTCCTGACTCTGCAAATGGCTAAGCCCTTCACCTTGGCAATTGGATCCTTCCTACAGACCGGAGTGATATTAGCACCAGCAAAGCTGATACCCAGGCTTTGGCTGAAGCCAGCTAGGCTCTGCCAGAAACAGGGGGTAATCAGCATGGTAATTAAATGTGTAAATAATGTGAATTTGGGAGTTCTAACAAAAGGCAGAGAAATAATCCAGAGGGGCCTGGAGAAATTAGGAACACAGAGCGAAATCTAATCAAGCAGAAAATAGCCGAACTAGAGCCAATGGGTGGGGGCTAAGGCAGTCGACCTTGGAGCAGAAAGAGCATGCGTTCCTCATGGGGCATCTGGAGGCGTCTGCAGTCCTGTTTTGGGGCAGGACAGGAGTTTTTGGAGAGATCTGCTTCTGCCTGGGAAGCAGGGCTAGCTCCAGTCTGGGCTCTTGGGAAATGCTTCCAGATCCGTGCTAGGGGAGGTGGCTGATGGCAGAAGCAAGAGGCATCTTATTTTGGATTTAATATCGATGGAAAAAAATCTCAGAGACAGACTGGGGAAATGCAGCTAATAGAGGTGGAGGAAAGATAGCTGAGTGCCTGCGGAGGGAGAGAGGACAGCAGGAGTTTGGGCTTGTTTGGGACAAAGTGGTGTTTCATTGTGGTGAGTTTGCTGGGGCGCAAAGATTTTGTGCAGAAATATTGGTCTCAGCAGCAGCGTTTCACTGAGATGAGTTTGGAAGTCCAAAGCTCTCTGCCCAGAGGGAGGTAAATGGAAAACGTGAGATTTTTTTCTGTCTGAGCACAGCTTGCTGGACACGATTCCCTTTGTGAGCTTGTTGGAAGGGACTTATTTTCTTTCCGGTACAAAATAAACACTAGTTTTGAGAGCTCAGACACTGCCCCTGCGCGGCCTTGTGCGCCAGGCAGCTGTGCGGGGCGTGGGGACATCAGCGGCAACACCGCCTTGGTTCCACGCTGGCAGGTCCCCAGCGCCGGCACCGTGCCATGCTGAGCTGCTGCCACGGGTCTCGCTCACGGATCGTTTTTGGCCCCTTGTTAGTGCTGAGCTGTTGTCAGAGCGGGAGGAATTCAGCAGAAAACAACAGGCAGAAGCCAGACTCCTGCAATCAAATCATGCACATGCTAAGCTGCTTGCGCTGGTACAGGCCGGGGTTTTCGTGAGGGACATGGCCGCTGGCCTTTACACACCCTGGGGAAATGGTCCAGGCTGAGATGACCCTAGCACAGGCCCACGGGCACCCTGCTGCCCCTGGGACCAGGTCTCAGGTCACACACAGCAGGGCTCAGGACCATCCCCGTCCGTGCTGGGTGTTGCAGGAGAGCCGGGTGGTGCGTGGCCCACCACAATCATAGCATGTGACATCTCGCTAACTGCAACGGGACATCCCATGGAGTGGGAGGATGTTTTCCCTCCATCTAGCGAGACCATGAACCCATGGCGCCCTGGCAGGGAACCTCTGTCCGATGGCAGACACCGCTGAGCCTTGGGAGAGCCCGACATACGACGTTATCCCGGGCTCTCGCTGCAGCTGGTCACTCTGAGATGTGTGTGACATGGCTCATATCTGCAGGGACGCGTTGGTGCCTTGCAGCTGGCTCCTGACCCCTCCTGGTTCTTGAAAGGGCCTCTCCGTATTTCTCAAGCAAAGGCTTCGTAAAGGCCCTGCTGCGAGGAGCAAGTGAGGCACGTCAGAGCTGCTCCGCTCGCCGGCAGCAGTTCCGCAGCATCACGATCCCCTTCTGAGGTGGAGAGCAGCAACATGTGGGATGGGCAGGACGAGGGGGTCTAGCAGCCAGGCTTACGGCTTTCTGGAGCTCTGAGCTTCGGAGAGCGGAAAAGGTGTCTCATTAGACTTCCGCTTCCTTGTTTTCCTGGCCGTGGGCAGCAGGAAGAGCGTGAGCGGGGCAGGATTTCCACTGCCTCACACCACGCAGGAGCCAGGGAGCACCCAGTGAGATGATCTGGCAGTGGGTTCACAGATGACGAAAGGGAAAGTCCCTTAAACCGTGGATCTTGTTGCCACAGGGTTTGGCAGCTGCCAGAAGTTTATCCAGGTTCACAATAACCGGGTGCATCCAGGAAAGAAAAGGTCTATCAAGCGATTAAAGACAGGATCATCTCCGGTGATCAAGCCCAAAGCCGTGAGAGGCTGCTGGGACCAGTCCCCGGGGTGCTGAGCCCCTTCAAAGCCCGGCTCTGTGCCACTTCCATGCCTGAGGGCTGGAGCAGCTGGGCGCAGCAGCGAGCCCGTGGGGAAGCTTTGCTTTCTCTTAGCTCGCCCTTGCAGCGCTTCCCTCCGAGAGGGGGTCCAGCATTTGGGATTCGCGCCCTTTTGCCCTGCGCCCCGTGCTTGGCACCGGCTGGGGCAGGTGCCTGGGCTGGATTAGCCTGCAGGTCCCTGTTCCCGGTGAGCGCACGGCTGCTTCCCTGCAGGGCACTGGAAGGTTGCCCTCCGGACTCAGGAACACCATCCAGGGGGCACGAGCCACCCCTGCCCTGTGTCTCACAGCGCTGGCTGTGCCGAGAGGAGTGCACCAGCGCTGGGCATATGTTGTGGGGAAAAAACAGCTCGAGGACGCTCCTTTTCCACCAGCCAGACCTCTGGGGAGGGTTTGTTTAGGGCCAGCAGCTATAGCAACGAGCCCTGCTCCTGTCTGCAGCTTTCCTCATACCTGGCTGCCCATTGCCTGCGTGCCTGCCCAAGCCATGGACACGGGGGAAGCAGGGGACCCTGACGGGACCTGGGGCGAGACCCCAGCAGGGACCCACCTTGTCCCGCACGTGGTAAGTCCTGGAGATGCAGCCGTGTCTCCTGGATTTATGGGACAGTCAGGGCTTGCGAGGGTCCTGTGGTTCAGGGTGGACCCTGCATGGGGGGAACAGCCTGGGGCTGGACAGGACAGGGCAGAAGGGTGGGAGGTGAGAGGAGCTGGGGCTGGGGTTTGGGGGTGAGCACTGGGCGTCTGGAGTGGCAAGGCCAGTCTCTGACAGGGCTGCTTGCAAAATGTCCCCCCTGCTCCCTGTCTGCCGGGAGCCACAGGCATGTCTTGAAGGACACTCTACAAGGGGACATGTCCCCAGGCATGGGATGGGCTGTCTTGCCCGGGCCTCCATTCAGGGGCCCAGGCTTGTAGAGCTGCACCCATGAAAAAACAGGGGTCAGCTCAGGCCATCCCCTTCTCAGAGACCCTCATCTGTGTTCCCCGCCTGGGCTTGGCGTTGCTCTCCTCCCAGATCTCATCTTCTCTCCCCTCTCGACCCTGTGCAGGCTGGGGTCCAGCCCTGGCTCCCACGCTAGCTGTGGGACCACCCAGAAGAGGGGAGCTCCCTAAATGCATCGTCCTGACACCCTTCCCTGCCTTGGCTGAGGGAATCAGGGGGTTAAATTAAGACCAGAGTGGGAGATCCCTAGGATTTTCCTTCCCCTCCTGCATTTCAGCACTGACACGTCCGATCTCCCTGTGGGGCTCTGCAGGTTCCCCAGCAGCCGTTGACAATCCTCCAGCAGCTTCCCGGGACTGTCGCTGCCCTGGCTCGGCCTGCCAGACCCCAATATGTCTGGGGAGGTGAGTGATGATAGATGTTGTGGCGCTCCCACCCTGCCATGCCAGTGTTGAAACCGCCTCAACGTTAGCCCCTTCTTTTTCCAGCCTTATTAGGATGAGTTAAGTAACGCTGCTATAAAAAGCAAGTTTTGCCTCCAAAACATTTTGCAATGTCAAAATGCGACAATCTGAGCATTTGAAAGGGTGCCGTTGCTCCGTTCCCTGCCCAAGAGCATACCTGTCATACGGAGCGGGGGAGAAGAGGAAACCATTAACGTCCCCATAGGCCCTCATGCGACAGGATGAGAGACAAGGGCTGGGGGACACGGTGTGTGGGTGAGAGCTGACTCACTGCTCGCTGTTTCCTCAGGCTTCCCTCTTCCCCCCAGGGCTGGAGGTTGTCTCTTGTGTGTTGGCGTGGGTGTGTGTGTGTGCGTAACGCTGGTGTCATGCAGGGCTGCCGGGGCTTTGGCACCCACGCTCTGCACTCCGCAATCCTGGCAGGGCTGGCCGCTCCGTGCTTTGATGGCTCTTTTGCTCTACAAGATGCTATTTTTGGTGGCTCTGCCAAACTTGAAGTTTGGGCTGACTTTGGGCACGTCAGGATGTTCCTGGGGAACAGCTTTGGCTGTTCTTTGAAGTCCACCTGTCTTTGGCCTTTGAAACCTCATTTCATGTGGGTGTAGGGAGCTTCCCTAAAATTTACCATTGGAGGCCAAGGAGATACAGGCTCCTTGGGTGTGCTAGGTGTGACCGGAGGATACATGTGCCAGCCCCAGAGCCTGTGTGATATGGCAAGCAGAAGCAAAGAAGGACTCTCTCCAAGGGCTTCTCCCAACCTCATCCAATCCAGGATCCAAAAAGCTGGCCCAAGAGGGGGCAAAGGAGTAGAGAGAAGAGCCAGAAGGTCTTGTGGTCCCTGGGACACAACATGGGGTGAAGCCCAGGTGAGCCCAAAGACGATGTGCTCTTAGCAGGTGCTGTGGGACCTGCAGCAAAGCTCTGCTGCCCCAGAGCAGAGAGCAGCCTGCTTCGGCTCTCAGTTACAGGCTCAAGAGGCTCCAGTCTGGGGGTGAATGAAACGATTCTGCTGCCCTTTGGAGATGGGGAGATGCTGGCATGTGATATGCCTGCAAGACCCCAGCGCAGCCCCGCAAAGGCCTGCGGAAGGAGCCGGCTGCTCGCGACGTGATGGCTTGCTGGCTTTTCACAGAGGGCTGCTGCAGGACGGATGGGATCCATTAAGAAGCAGCCAGACCCTGGCATGTTTTCTCCTCCTGGATCAATGTCTGGATCCAGGCCTGTTCCCTCCTCATTGCTCAGTCTCTGCGCTGAAGCCACCTCCTGGGATGTGCTGTAATGCTCTTTGCTGGAGGGATGGGTTGCCTCATGGACATCTTGGGAGTCTGTCCCTGGGGCTGTGCGAGCGTGTTGGGATCCGGCTGCTGCACGAAGGGCACAGGGAGGTGAAGATCTCCTTTTTCCAGGGCTCCAGCTAATGGATGCTCCCAGGTCTCATGCACAAACACGACAGCATGCTGCAGAGGACCTCGGAGAAAGTCCCTCCAGCAGATTTGCAGGCACTTGTAGAGAAACTTTCTGTCAGCAGTAAATGGGGATGTGTCAAAGCAATCCCCCTTTGGCTTTGAGCTTTCCTTGCAGCTGGCCTGCTCTTGGCAGCCACACCACAGACCTGGGAAGGCCTTGGGCTTCCAGCCAAGGGGATTCAGATGCTAACTTGTATGTGCGAGCCTGCTGCTTGTCTGAGCAAGGGATCCACCTGCAGAGGAGGAACAGGGCATCCTCAGCCTGCTCCTCACGCAGACTGAGGTCCTTAGGTGCTTGCTCCCAGGACTGCAGGTGGGCTCAGCCCACCACGGCCCAGCCTCAGCTCCTGCCGGAGCTGGGGATTTCTGAGCTCTCCCAGCTGGGGCTAGACCCTCCGTCTGGTGCATGGCTGAGTCTACCAGGCTCCCCATGCGCTGTGCCTTGCCCTGTGCATGCTGCTGGGCAGGGCCTGGCTCCTGCTCTGCTGCTCCTGCATGGTGCCACCCCACGGACACCAGGTCTAGTCTGCCTGGAGCTAATTAACAGACTTGACAAATCGTTCCGAGCTGCCAGAACGAGAGCAATTCTCCGAATGGGTGGAGAGTCTAATGTCTCCAGCACCACTAATCACCTTTTGTAAGCAGCCTTCAGCAAACCATACCAGATGTTTAATCTCACTTAAAATAAAAAAAAGGCTGAAATATGTATATTTTAAAGCATTATCTAGGCAAAATAATCTTAAAATGCCATCTGAACCTTCCAAATTGGGGTTGGGAGGCTCTGGCTCAGCTCCCATTGCTTGGGCACGGGGACAAGCTTCTGCTGCCCTGTCGCAGCACCGCGGGGACCTCTGCTCAGCTGTGCTCATCCCCTGGCTGCGTCTCTCATGTGCTTGCTCTACTCTCTCCTCTCTCTGACGCAGAGCCCCTTACTCTCTGGCAGATTTAATTGAGCTGATGATGATTCAAAACTCCCAAATGCACCAGGTGGTGATGAACAGCTTGGCTGTGTCGGCACTGACGTCCTTCGGATTTGGGCCATCTCCATCCATTGCCCAGGTAAGAGGGCCAGGGAGGCTGGATAACACTGGGGACATGAGGCGAATGTGCATTCCCCACCAACGCTCTCCCAGGATTACGTCCTTCCCTGGTGACTTTGCTACATCTAAAGCAGGGTGTCTTGGCTTTGGCTTGGCAGGGTGGCCATGCCCTAATGGCATGGCTTTGCTGTGTGTCATCATGGCTAGGGCAGGCACCCTGTTTTGGGGTGGTTGTCCTGCTCTCCTACACTTTGGGCAGAACCACGGAGTCAGTTCATCTCATTTACTCTCCCTGCAATCCATCGCACCGCATGCTCCTACCTGGGTCAGGATGTGGCCCCAGGTCCTTCCCTCTCCTTCCTGCACTGATGGCTGTGCAGCCCTTCAGCCAGGGCTTTCTTCCGAGCCATGTTGCTGCTTCTCACTTCTGCCCCTCTACTCCTGCCTTCACAGTCCATCATGGCTGCAGGGTCGGGACACACTGACACAGGCCCTTGCTGGGCAAAGGGCCCTTACCAGCATTGCTCAGGAGAGCAGGACACCCATGTCCCTTCCCGGCACAGTGTGGCAACCCTCTGACTGCAGCTCTTCATCTGCCACCTCCCAGCTGAGGCCCTGGCTTGCAGCCTCTTGAGGTTTGGGCGATCTTTGTCTTGTGCAGAGTTGCTGGTTTGACCCCCCAGCTCTGCTGGCATAGACTGTTTCCAGGCTGCTCGGAGGGGATTTAGTCCAGCTGTGCAGAAACAGTTGCTAAAAGCTGTCTCCACTACCCACTCCCAGGGCCACGTGGCTCCTCATCCCTGTCTCCCCACTGTCCCCCTCCCTGACTGCCAGGATGAGTCCCAGCCTGTTCTGAGCAATCCCCAGGGCTGCCCTGCATGGGCTGGTGTTTCTTTGGCCGTCCATCCCTGTGTGGCATTGTCCTGGCTGCAGAGCGATTCTGGTCCCTCTGCACTCATGGTGGCATGGACAGGGTGCAAAGCTGGGCTAGAGCTGCTGAGCAGTGAGGCTGAGGGCAATTCATTAAGTAGAATGGCTCTGCAAAGGCTTTCATTTAAAAGTCCATCCTGAAACAAAATCAGATTAAACGTTTCATCTCCGTGGGGGGAAACAACTGCTGCTTTCTTGGCAGAGGCAAGAGATATGTTGCTGCCTTGCTTGCTGCCAGCTGGCATCTTCAGACTTGCACCCTGCCCGTGCTGCCTGCCCAGTGCCCGCTGCTTCACCACACCGATGGAGACCAGGCCCTGCTCGTCACCGCTCAGCACGGCTCCTCCGAAGAGTGGAGGAGCTGACACTGCTCTGAGCCGAGTGGCTCTTGATGTGGCCTCCCAGTTTTGGTGGTGCCCTCAGTGCTGTGCGCTCCCACCCTTATTCCAGTGTGTGTCCTTGCAGCCGTGCTTGGAACAGGGTTGCTGAATTGGCTCGATCTAAAAACTTTCCAAAACAGCCCCATGGCACCAGCCTGGTCGGAACAAATGGGAGCAGCATGTAGAGGTCCCCTTTGTAGGGCTGAACTCTCCCCTGGGAGGACGGGGAGACATTTCAGCAGTGCTGGCTCCCCACGAGCCAGGTTCCCGCACGGCTGCTGGTGCCCCCCGGGATGCTGCTGGTGTCCCGTTCAGAGCCAGCTCAGGACTGGCTACAGCCTGAATGTTTGCCTGCTGTGAGGCTTTGTGTGGGACAGAGGCCACCCAGCCAGGCCCTGGGAGAGCTGCTGCACTGCTGGCAGCATCGCAGCCAAGCACGACTCCATAGGAACCCTTTTGCTGGTGCTTTGGAGAGCAGAGCGTGTGTGTGCCCAAGAGAGCTGGGCTGTCAAACGGGGCCAAGCACGACTCTGCTTTTTGTTTCTCCCTGCAGATGACTGCGGCGCCTTGGCAGACCGATGGGGAAGGAGAAGCAGTGGTGTTCCACCATCACTACGTCCCCTACCCTGGTCCCACTCCTGTCCTGGCCTGGCCAGTCCCAGCACCAGCACAGGTCCGGGGGCCAGCAGCCATACGCTACCTGGGCCCAGTCTCAGCAGCCAAGGACAGGGAGGTGTGAGTAACAAGGGTGTCACTTTGTGCCACCCATTGCAGGGCTCTGTGTTTGTCTGTAAAGTGCCTAGCACAACGGGACCTCTAGCCCAAGCTGGGAGCAATGCTGGGCTGGCACTCACCCCTGTCCTTGATCCTCTCCAGCAGCGCGGTGCCTCCCCCGCCACCCCCCAGCGCTACAGGGACAGTGGGAGCCAATGTCCCGCCAGCCTCGGGTAAGGACACATTCACCCCGTGGAGAGCTCTCTCTCTCCTCCATGGTTACTCTTGCCCTCCTGCATAAACCCCTTACTGTGTCCTCCAGCTTCCTGATGAGGTCTGAGCCCTCCCTGCTCCCTCCACCCATCAGGTCCTGGGTGGCTCTTGTCCAGCCCTGGCTTCCTGCTGACTGTTGGCATTGCTGGGACAGGGCTGCTCTTGATGCACAGCTTCCGGGTCCCCCTTTCTTTTGCAGAGTACTACGACTTGGTGGAGGGCAGGTTGTGAGCTCTGTGCCTCCCAAGATGGTTTCTCCTGCATGTCCCGGCCCCTGATCCCAGAAGATCCCACCGCAGCAAAGCAGGTCCTGAGGGCACTGCCCCATGACACCCACCTACCGCCTTGGGGTGACTCATGGGGACCAAGTGAATGTGCCCACCAAAATGCACCAGCCTCAGCTGTCTGGAGGTGGGTGACTGCATGAGCCCAGAACGGGACAGGCCTTGACTCCATGTCCAGGGTCCCTGCTACGGCTCTCCAGAGGGGAACAGCCAGCCCATCCCCAGCAGGACAGTGGTGACATCCCAGTCCTGGCTGAACAACACGTCTTTGCTGTGGCCAAGCCATGACGACTCTGCAGGACAGGCTCAGTGTGGGCTGTGCTGTGCCCCCTTGGGAGATGCAGACACCCCAGGGGGGCTGTGCCAACCCAGATGGCCTTGGTCTCTATTAGTCCCTTCTGATCTTAATGCAGCACATTGCTTGTAATTCATTTGCTTTGTTAAGAAAGCTCCCTGCTGTCACTAATTAAACATCTGTAATTACCCAGACTGCTGGCTTTGTGCCTGAGTGCAGAGCTCCCTCTTAGCCCACCACAGCGGGGATGAAGGGAGGCTGTGAGCCTCTCAAGCCTGGGCAGAACTGGTGCCCGATGCGGATGCTGGGGCAATACGGGGAGCTGGGCTGCTGATGGACAGTCCTGAGAAGCAGAGCAGGATGCTCCTACCTGCAGTGGCTCAGCGGTCCCAACTGAGCACTCCACAAGAAGGGCTGGATTCTGCAACCCCATGGAGTCCAGGGGGAATTTGTTGGCACAGGGTGGTTGGTGGGACCTGGCCTGTTGATCCCTCCCAGAAGCGATGTGAGTCAAGGCAGCCACCTGAAAGGGGATGCAGCATGGTGATCATGGAGTTTTCCAGGGCATACAGCCACCCTCCTCTCCCATGATGTTCAGCAGGAAAGAGGATCCCTAAAATGAGGCCATAGCAAATTTCATTGCTTTTGTCACTGCCTTGTGTTACCCTGAGCAGAATCTCTCCTGTGCCCTCCTGTCAGTGTCCCCTCTGTGCACTAAGGCAACAGGGGTGAGTGGGGGCAGATACCATTTGGATGCTGCCTAGATGCTGAAAGCTGCCCCCTGGCTCTGCCATGTCCCCAGTCCAGGCTCTGCAGCTCCAGGAACAGGGCAACAGCCCTGCTCTGACCCCACCACTGGCACCAGTGCTGGTTGACTCCTGCACAGCTCTCTGCACCCTGCTGGTGGAAAGCCCCAGAGCCTGGAAAGGGGGGGCTGCTGGCAAGATTACAGGGTAGTTGTAGGGAGGCATTGCCTTAAAAGCAGAGCTCTTGGCAGAAAACTTTAGGGCTGGTAGTAGTCTGGGGCTCAGAGCATGCAGAAAGCAGATGATGCCCAAGCAGTTGTGCCCTAAATTCCCTCCTTCCACTCTCAGTCAGCAGAAGGGCTGTCCTGACTCTCTTCTGTGGTCCATGTGGAGAGGAGGGCTCATCCCCTCCAGGCCCAGGGCTGAGCTGTGCTCTGGCACAGACAGATCTTCCCTTGCAGCGAGTCTCAGCCTGGCTCGCATGGGAGCTGGCAGAGAAGCTACTGGGGCCATCCCTAGTGCGCAGCAAAGCATCTGTGTAGGGCTGCAGCATGAAGGCACATCCCACCCGGCTGAGAGCACCCTGAGAGCCTGCAGAGCAGGGCAGACAGGCCAGCCAGCCTGGGAGCTTCGCAGAGCAGAAAAAGCAGAAGTGAAAGAGACCATCTAAAAGCGAAGCTGAGCTGAATCTCATGGAAAACCAAGTCAATGCGCAAAGGTTTCTGTATCCATATAGACAGAAAGGGAAGGAGGAGGAGTGGAGTCACCTGGGGATGGAGTGGACAGGAAGGGTGGCCTCAGGATGGGCCAATCTTAGCTTGAATGTGAGAATAACAAGAGGAATGGAGGGAGGAAGAAAGAATGGGGATTGCGACACCCATGGTGGAAGCAAACCGTGGAGCCCTCTCTGGGTCACGCTGGAGCACTCTGCAGCTGGCCGTGTGGAGAACATCAGCACCAGGGAGGGCACAGCCAGGAGCACAAAGGTGTCTCCTTGCGCTCACATTAGCAGAGACATGGAGTAGGTGTGGGAGAAAAAGGCAGCTGTGGGCATGGAAGGGAACTAACAGCAGGATGCCTCAGACAAGGGTCGGGTCTGCTGGAGAAAAGAGTTGAAGGCTTGACCCAGGCAGTGCAATGGACTGCCTCAGGGCAGAATGACAGGGACCATTTGCCCCAGAGCCCTGGCAGGGTTGATACAAGAAGGCATGAACAAAACGCTCCAACTGCAGACTTCTGCCTGAAGGGCCAGAGAGGAACCAATCGGTCTGGGCAGCAGCAGCTGGATGTCCCCAGGTAGGGCCTGGGGACCGGTGCAGTGGGGCTGTGATCCTCCCAGCTGGGCGATGCTGCTGGCAGCTGAGCTGACTGCTGGCAGGCCAGGACAGGTATCTCTGCAATGACAAACACTTGTTTCTTAAATGTAAGGCCTGAGTTTCCAAACTTCCGCAGAACAACCCAGAATTGGCCTGAATCCTGTGTGCCCAGTGTGAAAGCATTAGAGCAGGATGAGAGGTTAATTACAGTTCTGTGCATGCTGATTACACCTAAGTAAACACGTAATGCAATGCAACCCCTGGCTGCCAAATGGGATGAGATCTGGCATTTCCTTCAGAGCTGGGATGGGAGCAGAGCAGGTGGCAGGGCTCGGACCTGTGCGGTACTGCCTGGACAAGGAAGGAGCTGGATCTTGGCAGGGGAAGGGCAGAGGGGCTCCTGCAGCCCCAGTGAGGGAGCAATGAGGTGGTGAGCACCAGCACTATGTGTCTGCTGCGTACTTGGCAGGAGAGCAACAGGAAGATATTCACCAATGATCCAATAATCTGCAGGGTGAGGGTTGGAGATTAGCTAAAATGTCAACTAGGTGCTGCAACAAATCTCACCAGAGTGATGGTCATGGACCAGAGCCAGCCCCCTCTGTGCTGGCCTGCTGGGCTCCCCCTTTTTCCTGGGTTGGGGATTCCTGTGGCTGTGAGAGGAGTCCAGAGGTGCCTGCTGCCCTGGGGCTGTTGGGAGACAGACCCTGGACTGTGCCTGGCCTCAGGGATGCTCCTTCCTGGCAGGAGCAGGCAGTGGTGGGGGCATCCCAGAGTCCAGTGTCCAGAAGCTGCATCTGGGCCCTGGGGCAGACCAGGGGCTGACATAGACACACCATAGCACAGTCTGCTTCAGACCCCCCCCCACTGCTCATGCTGGGGACATTAACCAGCACAGAAAGAGGGCTGCAGCACGTTCCCAGAGTGTCAACTGCTGGCTTAGCAGGAGAGGCTGGAAGTCAGAGCCAGGTGGCTGAGGGTACCAGGTCCTGAACTCCTGGCACCCCACATGCCTACCCAGGACCTGCCTGTGCTCACTGCTCTGTGTCCCCAAGGTTGCGAAAGAGCAGAGGGGATGTGCAGGCACTTCTCTGGGCAACAGAGCTGGATGTATCAGCTCGAAGGCACTGGAATGGCTTTTAATCACCCAGCAGGGCATTTACTGGCAATGACTCTCTGGGTGACCCAGGATCTCCTGTGTTGTCTCACCTCCACTCTCCACCGCCCACTTTGGCTGATGCGCCTGCCCCCAGCCTGAGCCAGTCCATCCTTGAGCCTTTGTACAGAGTGAGAGACACACAGGTCCTTCCCCTGGACCAGCCCAAAACACCTACACGCTGATACACCTGATTTATCTGCCATGCTGCTCAGCATCCTCATGCTCAACTCATCGTGCTCCTGGGGACATTGCCTGAGCTCCCCAGTGTCCTCCTGCCCTGGCAGCATGATGGAGGTGGTCCTGCTCCAAGGGCTGCTGCTCCTTCTCCCCTTCGCAGCCCTGTTGCTTTACTGGTACAGTGTCACTGTCCAGTACTTCTGTAAGGTGGCCTTCTTTAACTGCTGGATTGCAGCCATGGCAACCCTCCTCTCCCCCTATGCTGCTCTTCGGGGACGTACGGTGGAGAACATGAAGTGAGTACAGCCTGGGGTTGTGTTTCCATTGCAGAGATATCTGGGGCTTAGCTGCGTTGGAGGAGTTTGCAATGTCTTGTGGACACATGCTCTTTCCTGCCCTGGGCATACCTTCAGCCACGTTATGGCCAAGAACATGGGTTGTGTCCATGTGGTGAGGCCACTGTTCAGCCCTAGAGCTTCAGTGAGGGCTGTGGTCATGTCTGCATAGTGGTGAAGGGTGCATCTGCCTCTTCTGATGTGGTGAAGAGGTGCTGGCCGTGGTGTGATGAGGGAGAGTTAACTCTGTGAAGGAGGTGGCCAGCTGATCCTTGGAGGATGATATAGTATAATATGAATTACTCTTGGTCATTGCAAAGTTGGGATCATCAGYTGGGTGGCAGATGGGGGGAGCTGGCAAGGTGACGGTTATAATCATTAGCAGGTTCACCATTAACACATATACACACATTTCCATCTCCCTGGAAATGCAGCCACATCTTCTCAGTGGGAGCTTTGGGGACTGGGCTTTGGCAGAGGGACTTTGGGATTTCTCAGTGCCATCATCTCTTGGGCATGGTGCAGTTGTGTTCTGGTGAGTCTTGTTCTGGTGTCGCTCTGCAGCAGACAGCTGTCAGCTGCACTCCCAGGGAGTGGTGGTAGCGGAGATAACATCACTGTAACACAGGAGGAAGGTCTAGCTGCTTTCAAAGGTTTTGCAATCTTGTTACTGGATTTCTGAACATGACAGCATACCAAAAGAGATATAATTATGTCAGAATGAGAGATGTCTGAGCCTGTGATATTTGCCAAGCTCGAGCCACCATGCATTTGTGCTGATGGATTTTTGGGTCCTCAGCAGGAGTGTGTTCAAAGATTTGATGTTATCTGCCCTGCTGTGTAGTCTCTCTCTCCCTTATCCCTTCTCTGCAGACATGCCATGCACACATAAACACGCTGTGCATGGTATCCAAAGGTTCTCTGAGCCCTGGCATGAACATTTCCGGCTTAGTGGAAATACCCTGCGTGACACAGCCTTGAGTCACAGCTGCCTTATCTTGTACCACTGACACCTCACAGACATCCTCCTCTGAAGCAGCATGCCGTCTCCTCCTCCTCAGCCTCCAAATCACAAAGCCTCCAGCTTGGAGCAAGTTCCTGTCATTAGTCCTGGATTTGGAGCACTGCCACATTGTATTTTCATTGTATTTTGTTTCTCTGCAGCCATTGCATCCCTGGAATCTCTGAACCCACATCTCCCAAGAGGTCCTCTGACACAACATAGCTCCCTCTAACCACCATGCATTTCCTCTACTTCCTTCTTCCTCTGTGCCTGCCTTTACTCTCTCCTCCCAAACTTCTCATCCCTACCTGGTGCTGAGGTCTCGTTATCAGCTCTGTCCCCTGCAGGTGCTGCCAGACTCCCTTGGAACATTTACCCTTGGATGTCCGGTCCCTTGTGTTGATGCTCTCTATGCTGCAAGTCAGAGACCATCCCATTTCAACCATTTCAACACCAAAAGTGCTCCATGTTTTGTCTCTACCATGGGTGCTGCAATCCCATTGTTTCATCCTCCTCCCATTCCTCCGGTATTCTCATATTCAATGTCATCCTTCATCAGAGCTGCCATCCTCACGTCACCCTTCCTGTCCACCCCTCCCTGAATAGTGACTCCAGTCTTCCTTGTTTCCTTACCATCAGTGCAGATGAAAAAAACCTCTGTCTGTTCCCGATCCCTTCCAGCACAGTCCTGATATGGCTCCTGCACTACGGCCTGTCTTGATCCAAAGCTCTTGTTCGACAGCCCTCATGCAGACATTGCAGTTGTCCCTCTCTGGCCTTGGTAGAGCTCCAGGCAGAGCTGGTGCTGTCACTTGGCTGACTTTGATTTTGATTACGTAAGTGCAATCCTTTTCCTTGCCTCACCCCAGTGCTCCTCTTCCCTTTGCCACCTGCTTGCTTATCTCATTTCCTCTCCAGTTCTTCTTTGCATAAGGCATGGTGTTGCATGAGTCTCTCCTGCATTCTCCCTGAGCTGGCTTTGCGTTAGTCACACCGGAAGGTTATTTCCCAGTTTCACAGCTGGGGACCACATCTTAGAAGTGTCTATGAGTATGTCCCGGCAGACTACCCTTCAAAACTCCTGTTTGCAGGCACATTTTTTGAGCCTTCAGCCACCTCTACTGGGAACAGGACTAATCCAGGATGACCCCTCTCCACAGGCTCAGTGAAGCTATCCTTTGTCATTTGCTCTAATGAAGGAAGATGAGTAGCTTTTTCCCTCACTACTTTCGTCAGGAGCCTCTTTCACCTCCATCTGCAGCATGAAGCTTGGTGCCTGAAGCAGCGCACTGTGCTCTGACGGCTCTTCAGGCACAGTCCCACCTCTTTTAAATAGTGATACATCCACAGCCTTGTAGAACTGTCTCTTGCAAGGCTGTTTCTCTGCACTCCTGTCTTCTGCATCCATCCATCTACAGCTCAGCACATCTTGTCTGTGATCCAGATCCCCTGGTTTTAGGTAGCTGCAGTGAAGGTTTCTCCTCCTGAACAGGTGTCTTAGTTTCCCCACTAGCACACAGAGATCTAGCTGGGCAGTTAGCAGAGCCTGCATTGAGGTTCACCTGGCCAGATGTAGTTGCCTGCATTGGGATGCAACGATTTTCACTTTGGCTGCAGACATGCCCATCCCATCCCCTCTGTTCTTGCTCTTCCATCTTCCCTGGATGTTGAACCTGTTATTTCCTCCTCTTTGTCTCCATCATCCCACCAACTTGTGCTGGCTGCTCTTCTGCTTTGTCAGCAGCTCCACTGTCTACTACTGAGACAGGAGCTGCTATCACCTTACTAATGGTTACAAGGTTAGCTCTGAGCTGTGCAAGCTAGAAGCGTGCTTAGAAAAACAAAGCACTGCACAGCACAGCTGAGTTTGTGAATGATCGTAGGCCCACACGAGGACACACTATTTACTCAGATCCAGCCCAGCCCATATCATACCTTGCTACTTGAGTGATTATGAAAGGCTGGAAAAAATCAAGTGAGCCCCCTCTGTGTTGATCCGCTCTCCACATATGTTCTTCTGCCCTAGGATCCTGCGTGCTGCTATCCTGCCCCTCAAACACTTCTTTGGCATCAAGATGCAGGTGTGGGGATCTGAGCATCTAAACATCAAGGAGCCCTATGTGATGGTTTGCAATCACCAAGCTTCCCTTGACCTTATGGGTACGTGCATGGGGGAGGCGGGACTCATCGCTGCATGGCCAGCCTTTGGGGTGCTGCAGGAGCAGACCAGGCTCACTCTGGGGAGTCCCAGCTAGGCCAGTGCCAGGATTTGTATAAGGCAGTGCAGTAGGCTTGGAGCAGAAAAGCTGGTGGGACAGGAGCTCAGGGCTGTGGGCATGCTGCAGAGAGTGGGATGGGAGAATGGAAAGTGTCTCCAGGCTGGAGGATCCCGGGGACTGCCAAGCAGGGACTGATCCTTGCCTCTCCCATCCATCCTGCAGGCATGGTGGAGATCATGCCCGACCGCTGTGTGCCCATTGCCAAGAAGGAGCTCATGTACATGGGCACCGTGGGGTGGGCCTGCTGGCTCAGTGGCATTATCTTCATCAATCGCCAGAAAACAGGAGATGCTATCGATGTCATCACCCAGACCGCCAGGACCATGCAGCATGAAAATGTAAGGGGGACCAGCAGCAGTGGGGGAGTCGAGGAGCAAACACAAGGGTGCAGTGAGAGCCTGGGGAGGTACAGGGAAAAGGGACATACTGTGTCCCAGGGTACTCTGGTCCCAGGGGAAGGGCAGGCAATGCTGGCTGGGGTCCGCATTCCTATCTCTCCCTGTACTGTGCAGCTCCGGGTGTGGATTTTCCCTGAAGGCACCAGGAATCAGGGCAAATCCATGTTGCCCTTCAAGCGCGGGGCCTTCCACTTGGCCGTGCAGGCTCAGGTAAGGCCCTCTTTCCCCCTGACTCCCCCGTGCTGGGGTGGGGTGGGCATGCACCCTGGGGTGGGGGTATATAGAAGATTAGAGTCTTCGGGGTCTGTAGTGCCCTGGGATGGGTACACCACTGAGCAGGGCCCAGGAAGGTGACAGAGTCCTGCTGAAGCCTGGGGCATGGTGGGAGCTGTAGTCCCACGGGTGTTACCTAAGGAGAAAGGGGAGCTGTATGGAAGATGCACCTGACCCTCCATCTCCTGCAGGTTCCCATTATACCCATCGTGATCTCTCCATACTGGAACTTCTTCAGCTCCAAGGATAAGAAATTCATCCCTGGTAAGTGGGGGACCAAGAGCATCACTGTCTGAGGGCAGAAATGGCAGTGTGGATGGGGTACATAGGGACTGGATGTGTCTTTCTGAGACATGAGTTGTGGGGAGGCAGCCAGCGGCTGAGGATGCTGGTGGGGAGACCTGGGTCCTGGTGGGTTTGGTTAACAGCCTCCCTGTTCTTTCCCTTCTCTCTCCAGGGACATGCACCATCCGAATCCTCCCCAGGATAGAAACCCAGGGTCTCAGCCCAAAGGACGTCCCTGATCTGACAGAGACTGTCCGCAAGGCTATGGTTGATGCCCTCTCTGAGACGTCTGCAAATAATTGTGGGGACCAGAACTCTGAGCAGCCTCCCCTCCCATGCAGTGCTGGGGCCAATGCTGTCAAGGAGACAGGCAGCCCACGGCATGAGGAGGACACAACCAGGATCAGCGATTAGGCAGAGGAACAGAGCCCCTTAGGGATATAAGTCTGGGCCATGCTGCCCCCCGTCCCCTCCAGACGCGTCCACTGGGTCTGCAACCACCCTGGCATCCTGCAAGTTCAAGATGCTGCCCTGTGCCCTGGTACAAGAGGAAGCAGAGCAGTGCAAGACGGGTACCAGGCAGCACTGCGAAAACAGGTCAAGGTGCCTTAGGAAAACCCCCTGCAATGGCTGTGCATCCCTTCCCTTGGGCAGTGTTATGTCCCCCCAAGCCTGGTGCCTGTAGCTGGCCTTGAGTAGCAAGGTCAGTCTAGCTCTTCTGCCCAACAGGACAGCTCGCATCTGCACACCAGGCAAGGGGACAGATGTGCTAGGTAGGCAGGCTTGGACCCTCTCCTTGCTGCAGCAAGGACACCATGACCCCCTGAAGCACACCAGCCCCTTCAGCGCCACATGCTACTGCAGGGACACCTCACTGGTTACAGACACTGCACCAGGGACACACAAACCTGGCAAAAGCCACCTCCCCTGGACACACCTGAGATCACAGCCCTGCAGGGCTCATACCTCTGGCTTAGCTGGAGGGTTATGCAACTGCTACAGCGCAAGCTGCAAGTTGTTCTCCATCCAGCCTTGGGGATTCAGTGTGCCATTTACCATACCTGTCAGTGTAACTTGGAGTAGGGTTCATCTTTTGGCCTCCTGGGCCTGGGCTGCTTCCTCCAGAGGAACCTGCAAGCCACAGTCCTCGCGGCAATGCTGTTCAAGTGCCGCCACCTCTGGGGCGGGGAGCAGGGTCCAGAACGCAGTGTAAGACCTGGAGGGGGGCAGGAGATAAAGGCGATATTGCCACTTGTATAAAGCTTTCTCTATGCTGAGCTACAAGACAAGGGTGTAAGATTAAACAGTCCATTCCTGTTGGCGTGTGCATGGCATCCTGTCTGAGGCTGGGGTGCTGAGGGACGGGTGGGGAGGGGGATCCTTTCCCTGCTGCTGTGCTGGGTCCCCAGTTCAAAGCACACAGCACATCCCTACGGACTCAAAGCTTCTACTGAAGACATGGGCAGGGGTGGTGTGAAGAGCATATGGTAGGGTGAGAGTCACACTGGGGAGGGCCAGGTTTACCCTCAAGACAGGAGCCCTAGCCCACCCTTGAGGCACTGCCCTCTCCCTGCCTTGGGGACAAGCAGTAACTGCAGAGGAGGAGCCTTAATAAGGCCTGGAAATCTCGGGGGGGGGAGTGGTGCCTGGCTAATGCCCAGCTGAAGCAGGAGGGACTTGCACTTCCCTATGACCTCTGGACCTTGGCACAACCAGAGCTGTCCTTGTCACTTTGAGCTACCAGCCCCGCAGGGCTCCTCCGAGCCCCTGATCTCCCCTGGCCCATTCCCTGCAGCCAGGCAGGGCTTTGGGGACTTTCTGGCCCCTTTCCTGTGGAGCAGCTCCTGCCACAGCCGCCCCGGGGTGACAGCAGGGCAGAGGGAAGGGCGATGTGTGGGTACCCTCAGTGCTGGGAGTGTGGCAGGCAGGGTTCACCTCCTCCTGGGGCTTTACTGGGGCCTCTCCAGGGCAGAGGAAGCCCAGGTTTGGGCTACTGGGCATCCTTAGTCGTGGTCATGTCCCAGCTGTCCTTTGGGCTGGCCCCTGACGAGGACTGTGCTTTTTGTCCCCTGTCCCATGCTAGGACTCCATGGTGAGCAGGGTCCTCCAGTGCCTGGAGGCATCCTCCAGCACAGGAGACCTCTGCACTCCAGCGCAGCTGGCCTACATCTTCGGGCTTGTGAGGAGCACAGAGTGGACAACCCTCTGCAGACCCTGGCCCAGGACAACGCTGTCAGCAACACCCCTGAAATGAGCTAGCTGTCACCACCCAGGGATTTATGTGCCACTGGCCATGGATGTGTCCCAAACCGGCTGTGCAGGCACAACCCTCTCCTTGTCCTGCTCTGAGCCCCCAAGGGTCCCCCAGGGTGCTTGGGGTCAGTGGTGCTCAGAGAACACTTGACATAGATCCAGTGTTCAGAGACTTTAGCAGTGAACCTCTGAGAAATTATACTGAGGATGTGTAACAGGGCATTTTAGGGATATAACTTCTAATTTCGCTAGCAGAGCAGCTTTTCGTGGAGACAGAAGTAAGCAACTCTCTCTTCCTGGTGCTATCCCAGCAAGTTTTCAGGTTCCAGCTCCAAATGACAGCGGCTGTCAGCTTACTTAAATAAAATATTCAAAGCACGGCTAAGCGAGGACACAGCTACCTGGTTTGACGTAATTCCTGCTCTCAGGAATGACTGGCTTGTTTTGGAGGAAGCTCTGAAAACTCTGCAAAACCAGTCTTCGCTGCCTTCCAGGGCTCCCCACGTGCTGCTTATTCTGCTGACTCCGAAATAGCACTCCCCATTCCTACCATGTACCTGCCACCCTGGATGCAGTTTGGTTGCCCAGAACCTTGAACCCAACAATGGGTTGGGTGGTTAAATATTGTCCTAGCTGAATCCCCGGGTCCCAGCCAGAGACTCTGCTGGCTTTTGTTTACCTACTGGACGGGAGGCAAAGGCCCCATGGGCTAAGCTGTTTAGCAGCAGAGCAGGCTGGCTTCCAACAACAAGCTCTGGGAGAGGAGGCAGACCCAGTGAGGGGGCTGTGGTCCACCTTGTTTCCAGGTGCTCCCCAAGCATGAGGCCCTCAGCAACCCTGCCCTGCCTGCTCCTTTATGTCCTACGTCTCACAGCTGGAACATCTGCAGAACCGTAAGCCCTCTCTGCATCTGTCTGTCTGAGGCTGGTGGGAGGGTGTTCAGTCTTGGCTCCCTGGCAGTGCACAGCGGGTGATAATCCTTCCCGTGACTGAGCTTGCTGRCTKRGGTGGAAATGCTTGGGGTGGTGGGTTGTCCCTGCCCATGATGGTGGAGGACTTGGCACCTGGAGACTGCTGGGGCTGGTATCTCTGTGCTGGTTTGTTGCAGGTGTAACCTCACAGACAAGCCAGTGCATGAGCAGAGCCTTTCCTCACTCAACTGATYGCAGCTGTTTATTAAGGTGTTTAGGCAAAGGGGGTTCTGCTCCTGCCTGTGCAATGGCCAGCATCTCTGGGCAGACCAAGGGGGAGGCCAGGCAGTGGCAGACCCCTGTGGAGAGGCAGCGCCTGCGTCCAGGGCTGACAGTGTTTTAAAGAGAGTCTGGAGGGGAGGGAACACCGGGCTTTGTTTGGGGGGTCCTTGGGTTGTGGCAGTCCCCTGCRCTCCTCCACTAATGAAGCAGCCCTTCCCCAGGCGCTATGTGGTGCTGTTCCCCTCTGTGCTCTACTACCCGTATGTGGGCAAGGTTCATGTTCACCTCATGGACATGAATGAGTCTGTCCGAGTGACCCTCCAACTAGTGACGAGCCACAACAACAGTAGCATCATCCTGGAGGAGAAGGGGACGAAGATCCTTCACCTGAACTGGCCCCAGCTTTCAAACGTGAGTCGCAACCCTACGGCATGGCTTAGGACCTCAAGAAGGGATGCTGAACCCTGTGGTGCTGGGTGCCCATCTCCTATCCAGCACCAGATCCACACTGGGGGAACTGGGAAGGAACATAGAGTCTGCCCTGAGTGAGCAACAGTTGCCCTAGAGCTGAAGAGTAGAGGAACATGTAACCCATACAAAGGCCTTGTGAGCTATATTGGCATCATCTTTTCATGTGCACCAGATCCCGGTGCCTGCACAGGGCAACGGGGTTGTGACGATGTGGGACAGGCATGATGACTCACCAGCACCAACCGTAAAGACTTTGCACCAATTTCTGTTGTTTTCCTGGGGGCAGATTTCTGCCCTGTCTCCAGGAGAGGAGGAAGTTGCACACCTGCACATCTTAATCCAGGGAGGTTCCCTGAGGGTCTCTGAGCACAGAAAAGTCCTGGTGAAAGCCCTGGAGCTGGTGACTTTGGTACAAACAGACAAGGCTGTCTACAAGCCTGGACAAACAGGTGAKGGAACAGGAACTGCTGGAAGAGCTAATAGGCTCTTAGGATGGGAYGCCCAGGTTTGGGTCCTGGGAGCCCTAGCACTCACTCCTGCTCCTGTGCTTGCTCTTTCCAGTGAAGTTTCGAATTGTCCGTTTGGATAAAGACTTCATTCCCAGCAACAGCAAGGTGAGACTGSGCTGGGGTGCCGCAGGTTGCACAGAGCCAATAGGACGCCAACGCACTGAACATGATAGGTCTCAGCAGCAACGGGGGAGACTTCAGTGTCACCAWTAGCATGGAGCAGTCCAATTCAGGGGAGGGGATCCCCAAACACCACAGGGACATGGGAAGCAAAGAGGGGACGCAGATCCTCCAAGCACTCGCAGTCTGAGTACCTAGCATACAGCCCAGGGCACTGCTTGCTTTTGGCACTGGCACAGGAGACGAACCACTGCCAGCTGTGTGAGACCTATACTCCTTCCCTTTGTCAGCCTTCTCTTGTGTCTGGCTTTTATGCACTATTATAACCCCTACTGGTTTTACATTCCTAGTGTTCAGCAGTGCTGGCAGTCCTAGTTGCACAGCTATTGCTGTTTGGATAATGCAGGCTCAATCAATGCTCACTTCCTACCAAGCTGGTCAGAAAAACCAGTGTGAAGGCTCTTGAAGTGGCAGTGGGAGCTGGGTAACGACCTTGGCTCTGTGCCTTGCCGAGACCCTAGCCCAGCGGTGCCTGGAGCCAAGCAAACAACTCTGCAGAGGCCAAGCCTGGATCCCGCAGGTTCAGCCCCCCAGMTCAGCTACAAGCTCTTTCCACCGCCTAGCCCTCTGAGCTGCTCCAGCACTTTGGCCATGCGCTCCCTGGCTGTCCTCTGCTAAACAGTCCCTCTCTCTTTTCTTTGCAGCTTCCCTTGGTGGCTGTGCAGGTGAGTTGTCGCAATGTGCCGACCTGCCAGCTCCTGCAGGAGGAGCAAAGGGCTGTGGAGAGTGTGTGGTGCTCCAGAGAAGGAGCAGGGACAGGGAGGGCATCCCTGCTGCAAGTGGTGAAAGGAGTTGCAAGGAGGGGAGAGAGGGGATTGGGTGTCTCCTCCTCAGCTGCAGCCCCCTTTGCATCCCTTGACATCTGACCACAAGTCAGGGAGTCCCTAGAGGAGATGATGCTTTGGGGGAAGTTACACGTGTGAAGGAGACAGTGAATATGGCCACAGAGACTTTGATCCAGCCTGGAGAATTCCCTGAGTGTCTAGTCCTTCCTCATGGCCAGACTAGAGCATCTTCTCCTGCCAACTCCTGGCGCTTTAGCCAGACTGGAGCTCCACTAATACAGTGTCCCTAGGCAAATGTTCCCACGGGAGAGGTGATGCCTACAGGGCTGGTTTGAGTGTGATGGCAGGGCCCCAGGTGGGTAAAACCTCTGCTTCTTGCAGGAAAAACAGAGGGACTTGAGTCCTCCAGGATGTCAGCCCCCATCACACTCCCCATCTTCAGGCCTGCGAGCTGAGAAGGAGGGGTGAGGGGCTGACAAGGCATGTCCATGTGCGCAGGATCCCAGAGGGAATGGCGTGGCGCAGTGGCAAGATGTGAGCCCGCGGCAGGGCATCGTGGAGCTGTCCCTCCCACTGTCTGCAGAGCCAGCCCTGGGCACATACACCATCAAAGTAGGGGGCAAAAGGCACTCCTTCAGAGTGCAGGACTATGGTGCGTGGGGATGAAGGCTGGGCACTGCACGGGACATGGGAACAGGAGATCTACAGATCCCTGTGGGCAGCGAGGGGTAGTGGCGGGAGTTTGGGAGCCATTGCAGGGGATGGTAAAAGGCTCCAGTATGAAGAAGTCGTCACAATCCCATTCCCTGTTGCTGTCTCACCCAGGGCTGCCCCACTTTGAAGTGGTCATTCAGCTGCCCCGCTTTGTGATGGAGCTGGACAAAAGGCTCCAGCTGCAAGTGTGTGGCCGGTAAGTCCCAGCCTCRCCGTGGCAGGAGGGCTGGCTGCTCCTGGGATGATGCTCCCCACTTGCCTGCTCTCCCAGCAGCCTTCCTCTGCAGAGGGGCAGTGACAGCTCTCCTGCCTGCTCACTTTCCCACTCCCTCCTAACAGGTATCCGTCCAGGAAACCCTTTCGGGGAAGGGCTGAGGGCAGCCTATGCCAGTACTACCAACCGTATTGGTCCTCGGTGGGATCTATTAAGAACTGTGTTGAGTTYATGGGCCAGGTGAGGGCAGCAGGAGGTGGGAGGAGGCACACGGGTGGTGGTTCTGGACATGTTTSCCCAGCTTGGGATACTTTGGGCTTTGTCTTGAGGATGGTGATGACAACCATGGGCATGATTATGGGATTGGCAGAGCAGGGCAAGATCCAGGTCTCATGTGAAAAGCTGTAAAGCCAGAGTCATCCCAAAGACAGCAGAAGAACCGGGCTGTGACTTTTGGAGTGTTCTGTGGGTCAGGATGGGGAGAGAAGGCAGCAACAAGAGGACAGCCAGCCATGTAACCAAGCACCATACTAACCCCTGGGGGAAAATCTACAGGGTTCCAGGACTGCAGAACGGGATGGAGGGAAGCAGCAGCACAGGGGCAAGTGGCAGCAGGAGCCTGTGGCCGAGGGCTCTGCTTTTTCTCTCCTCCAGCAGATGACACTTAAGGGCCCAGATGCCAGGTTGCTGCTAAAGCGGGTGCTTCTCTCMCACAGACTGGGAAGAATGGCTGCTTTTCCACAGAGGTGCTGATGGCTTCCTTCAACCTGRCCAGCTTTGACTATGAGAGGCGCCTCTATGCCCATGCGTCTCTGCTGGAGGAGGGGACAGGTAAGAGCAACCGTACCCACTCAGCCACCTGGTAACATCCTGAAGCTCTGAAGCTGTGGCTTCTGGAGGACAGGGCACAACTGCTCCACTGGGAGATGCACAGGGGCTCCCTGGGGGTCTCTGTCCTTCCTTTCCAGATGCATCAGCTGCTCTGTGCCCTGTTTCCCTTTGGTGTCATTTTTTCCTCTGTTTCAGAGTACTGGAGCAATTCCTTAGGTCCTAAAGGTCGATCAGGAGTTTCTTCCTCTTCAGAGTTTCTACCCTCAGATATCCCTCCATCATTCATTCTCCTTCCCCACTTGCTTCTCTGAGGCTTTTTTGTGTGCTTGATTAGACCCTGGAGAGCTTCCAAGATGATTGCATTTTTCTTACTGTGTCTTTCTACCTTTGACTCTAGCTACAAATAGTCACTATTTGCCTGGGTAGGGTTGTTATTTGCTTCCTTATGATCAGGTGAAAACTCCAATTTCAGTATAACACATCTGGGAAGGGCAGATCCTTGGCTTCTTGTGTTTGCTTGTAACCACGAAGAAGGGCATTTCTGGGCAAGGCTGGATATTTCCATAGAGGCTGGATCTTGGATGAGTGCAGTTCTGCCCACACTAGAGCTCCCATCACAGTCTGAACACAGAAGTTCCTCTCCTGCTGTCACATGTGAGGACAATTTCTTGTGCTTGTTTCATAAATGTGTGCTTTTGCACTTTGTACAAACTTGCACCTAGCTGTGGCCTGCMAGAGCACAGCTTTGTTTCATACAGCCACTTGCAGAGAAAATGCAGTGGGGAGCAAACAGGTGACTTTGCATGTATGAGACTGTCTGCTGGCTCGGTCCCCATCTTTCCTGTCATGCATGAATTGAAGAGAAGGAGAAAGAGAAGTTGTAAGCTCACACTAGCATTTCATTGCTGGTTCTTCTGGTTCCCAAGAGCTCTGTGGTAGGCCTGTCCTTTCATTTCCTCCAGACCAGGCCCCAGTGGTGTCTATGCACAAGCACAGTCTGGTAGCACTGCCTGGGGAGTGAACTAGAGAGCAGGCACCGGAACCAGCTGCCCTCAGTGGGGGAACCACCAGGACAAAATGCTAACTGTCATCACTGGCCTCTAGCCTCACCCACTGCCCAGCAAGACCCTTCAGCCACTGGATCCCTCCAAAGGGTCAAATGAGGAAAGTAGTTAGGTCACTTCATTTATCTCAGTGTAATCTGATGCGATCATCTTTATGAGATTATAGTTCATGGAGGCATCTCCTAGAGGGTCACACGTGCAGTTCATCTTTGCTGGCTAGCAAGGACGCCTGAGAAACAGCCGCCTGCTCTCAGGGATGTTAAGATGCCTTCTGTCCTCTCAGAGACGGCTACAAAGTGACCAGGTCCATGGTGATTTGGATAGGAGAAGCAGACAGGTTGGTGGAGGACCCTGTCAGATGAGGCATTGTACAGCAACCTGCAACTGTCTGTGCTCCTCAGGGAACACGGTCTCTGTCCTGGCAGATGTTTCCTGCAGCAGCTAGGTGGGCAAGTCCCTCAGGCTCCCCTTGTGTAGTGACAGGTATGGTGGCTCACCAACACCCATCATAAAGACTTGACACCCATTTCTGCTGTTTTCCTCAAGGAGGACCATGGAGGTGCTGRTGCCCACAGGAAGATGGGGAGTGAGAGGAGATGGTCCATGATTCCCCCATCAGAGATGCAGCTGTTAATGCCATGTCACCCAGCACCTCTCTCATCTCCCCCTTCCTTTTCTATAGGGATGTGGCGCGAAGTGACCAAGAGCTGTGAGATCTTGCCTGACGTCTTCACAGTGACCTTTGAAAACACTGATGATATCTACAGGCCTGGGATCCCTTACACTGGGACGGT